>NC_142932.1:38725651-38755651 GCF_046866305.1 Octopus bimaculoides
GCTGAAGATTTCCTTATCTTAAAATACGTTTCTTCGAAATTCAGTATTTATATTCTTCTGTGCAATACATTTTTTTAAAAATATTTATACACATCCGGTAGGATATTCTTTAAGTAAACCTTTACATATTTTATTCGCTAGGAATTCATTAATATTTCAATTTTCTGTAGGCAAACCTTTTGTAGAATCGCATAAGACCTTCGCGATTTTTTTGGAATCGCTATTTTTGGGGATAATGGATAAATCAACATCCATTGGAGTGAAAGCTAATTATTTCTTCCATAAAAAGTAACCTGATTATGAGAAAGAGAGAAAAGGATACTATATATTCGGAAGACATTATGCGACATCCAAATCGAATGGGATTTGTTATGATCAGATATATACCTTAATATATTTTTGTATACGACATATATGAAAGTAACTATATTATGTTTGCAATATGGGACCTATACGTTGAATAGAGAACATTAATTTAGTTGGTCAAGTTGGTCACCAACTCTGCGTACGCGTTTACACATTGTGTAATTTTCATTCCAAGCTTGCGTGAATGCGTAGAAGAATGTGCGAGTTTTTTTTTTGTTTTTTTTTTTCAGTTAGAAGTACAATGTACTGCTTAGGTTTCTAGACCATTCCGGGGACCCAATTTCACTGTCAATGAATAATTAGGCTTTGGATAATTGACGTTTGTATAATACGCCACTGTGTATGCATGCATAGATATGTGGGTGCATACATATATACGTAATTATATGCCTATATAGATGTTTTTTATACATGCTTGTGTGTGTGGGTGTGTGTGTGTCTGTGTCTGTGTTTGTGTATCTGTGTGTCTCCTCTTCTAAATTAAGCAACATAGCATTTGTTTCATAGAAATAAACAAGGAAACATTATGTTTCTACCATCTTGATTTTGATTTTGAGTTGACGTTTACCATAAACCAACGAAAGCGCTAATAAAGAATTATCCAAAATGCTGACTGCCTTCTTTTTCTCAATATACACTATCTGTACGCACCTTCAAATACAACACACAGAGACACACACACGTGAGCGAACGCACTTATGTCTGCATAGGTACATGACTTAGTGGTTAAGGTGTTGCACTCACGGTTCGATTCCTAGACTAGACGTTTCGTTGTGTTTTTGAGCAAAGCACTTCATTACACGTTGCTCTGCTATCATTTCGACATCTGACGTGTGAAGCAGGTGGATCTGAAGATTTGCCTTTCCGTTTAAACAATTATTTCTGAAATTGCTTTTAAATATTATGTTTTCTGAACACATAAAAAATGATTTCTCTACAATAACAGGTTCCAGAGTCATGCACAGTGCTGCCAAGGTATATGAGAGATTCTCTGATTTTGGCTGGCATTTCTTTGAAGAAAATTCAACTTGAAATACGTAAAACAAGTATAATTCTTATTAACACCTCCTCGTTATGAATATTTTGGAAAGTATAACCCTATCTTTAGCATTATTAATCTTTAGCATTATCAAAAGATAGCGTGTTGTGACGACAACCCCGTCCCCTTTATTCAGTAGTATCAACTGAGTACTTATCACTCGGTATTAGTCAATTTGTCGCTAAGTAATTGTCGAACGTTTAGATTGATAACTGGAGTATTATATCCAGTATGAAAACATTTGTATGCAACAACGGTTACCATAACTCAATAGCACTAAGATGCATTTAGTCCAATTTTTACCAAATGTTTCGACCAAGGAAAACTATCATTATTTTTTGTGGATTAGAAACTGTAGCAAATTTCACTAATATATTTCTGAAAGGGTTTTTTGCTGTTAGAAAACTATAACTGTTGGTGTCACGATATTTTTTCGGGAGTGGTAACTATTTTGCACTATTTAATTTTCTAGTCAACAAATTAAGAAAAACGGGTTCACAAAACAATTACAAGCATTTGAAATACTGGTTTTGAATTCATGAGCCACAAGTTCCACGACATCTGAATTTGAACTTAGATTGCTGGGACAACCTAATGAAATATCTCGTTAGTAAAATATAATTAATTGTCCTTTCTATTTTTTCTGACTGACTTTTTCCATAGAATATTTATGACAATATTTTATTGAATTCCTTTCTAATTAAAACATTCCACATAAATCTATTGGTTCTACATGCTTCTCTTTGAAAAAAGAAACAACAAAAGCCAAAATGCATTTTTCCTTATATAATCAGCAGGAAGAGACATATACACTTTCTTTAATTATGGTTGAGCTTATTTTAGAAACTTCTGATTGATATTCCAGGAGATATTTGTTGCTCTCATCTTTTCCGTTAATAGTATTCATTATTTATAAATTTAGAAGTCATATCACGGGAAAGAAAATGAAAGAAAAAATAATACAATTTTGAAAGGACACAGTACGTTACTAAATCAGTCGTAATTGACGATATGTTATTTTCCACGTTCACATATACTTTTATACTTCCACACACACACACACACACACACACACACACACACACACACACACACACGCATTGTATATGTATATAATATTTTATATATAGAGAGAGAGTCCCAAAACATGTAGAAAATTGCAAATAATTGTTGAAAATGTATAGTCATTGATAGATGCATAACAAAGCATACAAGAATATTAACTGCACGGCGGGTAGCATCAGTAAGATCTATAGGTGAGAGGAGTGTGTAGGGGTCTGTACCAATGTATAAATATACATAACATTTGTTGCATTTGTAAATAATGAGTATGATGAAAAGATTGATCAAAGAAATGTTTAGAGCGAGACAAATGATCTAAAATAGATAATTACAGGTAACGATCTGTTGAGGAAGCTAGTAATTTAATATATTTAAAATATCGGAGTAAAAGTCTGTTCTCTGTTCTATGTATTGTTTCCATGCATTTATAATTTAGGCATTTTTCATGGTTGTTTCTTCATACATTATCAATGGCCTATTCCCAGTAACTTTTTTTTTTAAATTTCTCTTCTACTGCGTTATTTTCTTTTTCTTAATGGAAAATAATTGGAGATCATACAATTTAAGTATCTCCTTTTCATCTGCTCGCTATATCTATGAAGTGTTAACTAAAACATTCACAGAAATCTGTTGCTTTTAATAGCTCATACCGTCGGTAATGTTGTACTAATTACTCGCACGCAACTGCAGTTAATCCCTAAAGCAATGCATTCGTTCAGATCTACAAAAACGCATAAATGATTGTGTGTGAATATATACATATGTGTGTATTTGTGTGTGCATATATGTAAATACACGCATATAATAGGATTTCAAGGGATATGTTTCGTTTTATGAGATTTCGTTGTTAACATTGCATCTTCTGTAAACAAAGTCGTCTTTAATTAGATATAGTATTTCCAGTGTAATTACTAACAAGAAGACATTAAAGAGAAACCGATGTTATTTATGTTGGCGGATTAAGATGTTGGGTCTTTGCTGATTATGGTGACTGGAATAAAATGACAGATTTACAGTCGCACTGGTGCGTGTCCTGAAAATGAGACTTCAAACATCATACAAGTCTGTTATGAGGTTTCGTCTATTTACCCTTCTCATTTATTGCTTTATCCATCGTTTCTCTGTCAAATCTACGACTCAATTACACAACTAACATTAAATATCCAGATTCAGACATGTTCTCAAGCGCTTCCTGTCAACTGCGATTTTATTTACAGATGTAAGGAATAATTTTCCTAATAATTATTCGCATCATGCAAGGACATCCAGTATCATATAAATAGACAGATAGGTAGATAGATAGTTAGATAGATAGATAGCTAGCTATATATATATATATATATATATATATGTATATATATATATATATATATATAGATATATAGATAGATAGATAGATAGATAGATAGATAGATAGAAAGGAAAAGAGTGAATCATTATAAAATTGAGGAGAACTTTTATTAGACAAATAGTAAGAGCTGGATTTTGATGCGATATTTTTTTAAGTAAATGAGGTAATCTTTACTTAAGTTCTTATAAGTGGTGTTTATCAAAGACAAGCGACTTTAGTAAAATTTGTACTTTCAATGCCATAGAAATTTCACCCTTATTCAGGGAGGGGATACCTTAATAAAAGTGTAATTTTGAAAAATGAGTTGAAATGACAATTACTTCTCGTCTAATAACCGTGTATTTTGAAACTTCTGGAAATATATATTTTTCAGCTGGCGCTTCGATCAAATTTGGTTTCGTGTTTACATTTAATTTAGAGACTTTGTGACAGTTAACAAATTTGCCATTATACTGTTTGCAGTTAGATGGTTTCGCCATATTTAATAGGTTTATAAACAGTGAATGTTAAGGTTGAGAAAATATAAACGTAATTAACTGAAAACGGTTCGGAGGTAGTGCTATTCTTATTCAAGTTATAAAATGTTTTGTTTCAAAACTGGATATATTTACACAAGTAACCATCTAGCTATGAATTAAGAACGTGAATACCTCCCTTTCAAATATTACATCAACAATGTCATTAGCCTTCTATTTACGTAGCAGAATATTCCAATATCACTTTACTTCTCTATCTTAACCATAAATCCAAACATTTAACGAGAATAAATAAAGATTTTGGATATACAGAAACAATATATATGATATTAATATGAATGACATTATTGAGATTCCCTCAGTAGATGTATGTGAGATACATGAAGTTATCCCGTATGAGGAGTGTGACTCACTTCTGATTAATTATAATATACAAAATGAGTAATCAATTCGCATTTACGAGTTTAATGAGCTAAAATAATTATCATGGCTGACTCATTTCGCATATTTCCAGTGTGAATTCTGTTATGTAACCAAAAATTGTAATTTTCCCTGATGCTTTCTTGTTGTTCTTGCATGATGGGACTAGTGTCATCTCAGAATAGAGGTCTGCGTTAAGGCGACCTGGTTTAACACTTCTCTCCATCGCTAGCGATACCGTACCGGCCCCTCTGTATCCCGCAAGGTGACATAGAGCCCCTGGAAATCTTCCTCAATCACGCCCAACTATTTCTTGCAGGCCTGCCACGAACCCTTTTCCACCCTGCAGCTGCTGCTTCGAATGAGAATAAAGCTCTGGAAGGATGATCTAGAGAGAGAAGGACACATTTTCGTATTACCGCATGCCATAGTCAGCTATGAGGTGGCAGGATGCAGGCTGATAACTGTGCGCACTCTGTTCATTGTAAGAAACTTCATGGTGCCATCTGATTATCTCAAAGGTTCTCACAGTTCTGCTATCGATATATCAATCTCGTTTGCCAGGGACTTCGAGAGGAGTCACGTTTCTGCTCCCTGGTGCACAATGTAGAGAGCCGATGCATTGTAGATGCGGAGCTTCGTTATCCGAGAAATAGAGCAGTGGTGCCAAAAGGATTTCCATAAGTGATAAATGACCCAAACAGCCAGACCACATCTGCGGTTGTTGTCCGGTTTCAGGTTTTCGTAGTCTGTGAGAGTGGAGCCCTGGTAAACGAAGGCGCTGAGCAAATTCCACGACGTTGGGCTGGTTCCGATATGCACCAGGTTGTTCCTTGCGCAACACACCTGAAGGCCAAGTTTTTCTGAGTCTTCTTTGTATTTGATCCGTGCGTCCTTGATATGATCGATCGAGTTGCTGAACAGCGTGGAATCATCCGCATACTCCAGGTCGGTAAGGTGTTACTTCTGGAAGGTAATGCTAAAAACTCGCTCACAGAACTTGGTCATCATATAATCGATGACACAGTTGAAAACTGTAAATCAGTTAATCGATGACGGTTGAAAACTGTGTTGATAACAGGAAATCTAAACTAGCATATTTGCAATGTAAGTGGGGACAGAAATTTTTGTTTCTCTGTCATAGTAATTAAGTTGATGTCTTAGTGTTTTGTAGACTAATGATGGGGGACAATATGAGAGCTGGATGACTTATGGACTTGAGGAGGGTAGATGTACTTTCGCAACTGTCTTGTACGTCTGCGTAGTGGCACAACTAGAAATGTCGAAACCGTGCTGGTGGAGGGTGGTTGTATGTACCTGTAAATCGAGGCGACGAAAATCTTTTGGTATTCCTTTGTAAGAGCATAGCATACAATGACGAGAATACATTGGTGGAATCTCGAAAACAGAAGGAAATATTCTGAAATTCGAATGCTATGTCCCAAAGCACTTAGATGCAAAATGTAACAGGCTGTGAGATGCTAAAGGGCACAGTTTCTTATTTTAGATTGTAGCTGGCAGGTGTTGTGGAAATGGCTAAAGAACAACGACTTGTTACATATTGATTATTTTCCGATGGATAATGGCCTTGCTTTCATTGTGTCTAAACGTATATCTTCAAATCCGAAGTATGTGAGTGCATTTCAGTTTCAAATATCAGGATATTTATAAGAGTTTTAATATCTGTATATAATAACTGTTTATAGATATGTTAGTTGGTCGTTTGCACGATTTCTCGGGACACGCTCCGTATCCCGTATAGAGAAAGGTAGAGGGAGAGATACAGAAGAGAGAGAAATAGAGAGAAAGACAGCGTTTTGACGGTAGTTTAAGCGAATAAATCAAACCACAGCACTTATTCAACCTGTATCTTTTCACGGACCTCTGAGTTACGATAAAAGCAGCCCAGTGCTGCCAGAGGACAAACAAAGAGGACAGGAATGGCATACACAAACAGACACATATGTATATATAGAAGAAAGTTGTTTTAGCAAATCTATTAACGGCTTTGTTCAAGCTGAGGAGATAGTAAAAGACAGTTGCCTAAGATACAACGCAGTGGGACCAACCGAGACTCACGTAGTTCGAAAGCAAGCGTCTTACCGGACAGACACGTTTTTTTTTTATTTCAGTTTATTGCAAGGAAATAAGTATTTTTGTTTTCGAAATTAAAATTTAATTTAATCATTTCGTATAGGTATACAAAACTAAAACTTTTGGATTATAATTATTGTATGTATGATATATTTCCTTATTCTACACATTGTTGTAAAACCTCACATCCAAAGATACCCGTTATATTACGGATAAAAACATTAATATTCAATAATCCGCAGAATCCTTATAATGCTAGTATAAATTAATTTTTGATTTTAGAACGATACTACTCAATGTATCCTCATTCATTGGGCTTATTTCTGTTTTATGTTTGTAGCAAACGTTAACTAAAATCAATATATTATTATTATAATTATTATTAGTAGTAGTAGTATTATTATTATCATTGTTGTTGTTGTTGTCGTTGTTGTTGTTGTTGTTGTTGTCGTCGTCGTCGTCGTCGTCGTCGTCGTCGTCGTAGTGGTTGTTGTTGTTGTTGTTGTTGTTGCTGTTCTTGCGGTTGTTGCATTTGCACAGTTTCTAATGCTGGAAATGTACTACACTGTCAGCTGTTATTACCCAGTAAACTAAGGTAACACCTCTTATTTTTCGAACACCTTCTGGAGTATTCGAGCGGTTCCAAGCAGTTCTGTTTTATGTAAGTGCTCCACCCTTCTTTCAGCCCCTATTTTTTCTACGTATTTCCCGAGATTTTTAATCACTGTCCCCAGGGCTCCGACAATTATTTGTACTACCGCTACCTATTTTATCGACCAAAACTGCTTCACTTCCCAAGCTAACCTGTCATATCTCTTGACATTTCTTTCTTCCTTATCATCATCGTCATTATTATCATTATTATTATTATTATTATTGTTGTTGTTGTTGTTGGTGGTGTTGTTGTTGTTATTATTTTTGTTGTTGCTGTTGTTGTTGTTGTTAATAATAATAATAATAATAATAATAATAATAATAATAATAATAATAATAATAATAATGATAATAATAATGGTGCTGTTCTCTTTAACTTGATGTAGAATAATAACGTGTAAATATATCAAAACAGCGTCTGAAGTTAGGTTGTATTCCTCCATCTTTTTATTAATATGTTGCTCTTGAATTCAGATAAACACAAACCTATCACGAAATATAAATATATTGTATGCTTCAAGACAAAACCTTGTTTCCTTTGCATTGATTTCTTGTGAGTAATATTTATTAAAGTTAAACATGATGAATAATATCGTTTGCTAGAGTTGCTATTGAAGGATAGAATTTCAAAAATTTCAAAATATCGATTTCCCAAGAATACCTATGAAAATATCATAAATTTATTTTCTCGTTTTATCACCAATACCAAGTTTGTTCATCATTTCTATGATTATTTTCGTCCTGTATTTAATTTTCAATAATTTGTTCATCCTCGACACCAAAAACAAAAACATTCGAAAGTTTACAAGAAATATCTTCAAACTAAATCAAAGCACAAATCCATTCATTTTTTGGAATTCGTTGTTGTACTATTGACATAAAATTTCTAAAAAGATTCAAAATGTTCTAACATATATTTCCTTCCTCTTGTGCTTCCATGAATTACCGAGGGCTTTAAAATATAAGGTCACAAATCGAATTCAATAATAAACTAATGGTTTTCGCATTATATTTCATATATTTTCATTGAATACAAACGAATATATATATATATATATATATATATATATATATAAATATATATATTTGTAGGCAAATAACAAAGAAACCACCATCAATAACACCTTCAAAAACATTAACGACTACATTAGGAGCAACGACAGCAACATTAATAATGGTAATAAAATTAATATAAACTCTTTTAGATTGAGGCGCATGATCTGAGATTTTGAGACAAGCTGGTGCAGTTGAGACTATCGTCCGTTGTAAATATCTTCAAAAGTGTTGGATAGAAACGCATGTTGTTTTGCTTTATACTATTCGCTTGTCCTTGGGAGAAAGTGTTGAGGAATTACTATGAATTTTGTCATGTATTTAAAATGGGCTTGAAAATATACCACACCAAGTTGATTTTTAGTTCTGTTATTAAAATGAAAATAATTATTCAGAACAAAAAAGATACGCGTGTGTTTATTTATTGCAGAATTAACGACAATATTTCCTGTGAAAACTCTTCTGCGTCAAAAATTTTAAGCAAACCAATAAATTGACATATTTCCCAATATGTTTCTTCTATGAAAAGAATTTGCTAGCTTCTCATTTTAAACTTTAACTGCGTAGGGCTAAATGTGCCTGTGAGTGTTTTTATCTCGAATATTTCTTCTGGTGAAGTGTCGACACTAAGAGGAAAAATGTTGAAAGAAAGGAGAAAATAATTGACTTCAACTCAAGACTGGTAGCGAAACAACGTAACGATTACACCGTCATAACCGTCGAAGTCGGACTCGCTCAGAAGCAGAGTGCAAATACGGTAAATCATTGTATCTCGACACTAAAATCTTTGCCAATTAGCTATTTAATTAAACGTATCAAATAGTAAATTCGGCAGCAGATTGATAAATTTACATTAAATTTAATTTGATGGCGTAAATAGTTAAATCATAAAATACACATGAAATAGACGCTGTAATTATTTTCATTGTATTTTATATTTTAACCAATTTGATATATCTGAAAATATGAGCTAGTAATTAATATTCTCTGCGCGTAAATCATATATCATAAAATGCTATCTCGAGTATACGTAGTGGCTTTGCAGTTTCATAAACATTTTACATCTTTGGAGTGTCAAGCAACCACTGTGAGTTTCCAATCTAGTTTAAGACACAAGGTGTCTCCACAGAGGTGTGTATCTTATAACAGCAACCGGAAATACTGTCATGGCATTTAATTGCGATAGATCAATTTCTGAGCATTGTCTTCATAGACTCTGATTAACATGCAAGCATCGTATTTCTATACATATCTTTTAAACTCTTCAACGTACACCCATAGAATTCACATGTATACCTAACCTACCAAAGGAAAATCTTGCGTTCCAAAACTAGAAGTAATTCTTGGTACATTAGAACAATACATAAGTGTACGTCTTATGGCATATTTTAATCCTCCCTATGTCGGATGACTTGGGGAGCCTTTCTTTCCCAGGAATGGCGTGTTGCCAAAAAGGAGACTCTTTTCCTTAAAGCGTATGCAGGAAAGATATGCTATAATATACATCTCGAAGATCCCAGAAGCACGTGTCTCAAACTTTGGCATCGAGAGTTACACTAATGCCACTGCACAGTACCAAATACTCCAAATTTGTCATCAAGACATAGGATAAGATATTGCAACAACCTGGGCTTTAATAGCCAACAGCTCTTCAATATACTCCCGAAGGACCTGAGAGACTAACATGGATTGGAACAGGTGTCTTCAAGACGAAATTATATCTCTTACTCTCCAGTGTCCCAGATGACAACTTTACCGGAGGACGTGCAGATGAGGGCAGCGGCCTGAAACGCCCTCATGCACCAAAGGTCAATTTCTAAAAAGAATTATTGAAGAAGAATTATGTAGCAACACCAAATGTCGGTGCCCCAGCATGGCCATAGCTCATGAACTGAAACTAGACTAGATCAAATCCAATGTATATAAATATATATATATGTGTGTGTGCGTTCTTAAACACAAATACACACAATAGCACATAAACATACACACCTTTAACTTTATAGATATATGTGTGTGCTTGTTTTTTAGCTAAATTTTATTTATAATCCGTATTTGTAAAGCTGGATAAACGTTATTTTAGCAAATTAAATTGCTTATTTGACTACTTTTCTCTGTATTTCTATTCAAAAAACAACTCCATGATAAATTTCGTTTATCGCAAAAGACACTTGAAAGGAAGATTCTTATTTTCTTTAAATATGCATCTTTATATAAGCATAAGGATTTGCAAAATGCAGAGAATTAATATTTATAACTTATAGAAAAAATTACAACTATGTATATATGAAATTTATATCAAATAATATTTCCATTACTGTCATTTCATACGATTATATAAAGGAACCAGCTTATATGGGACTTATATATCTAACACAAATGTTCAGCTTTTTTAAGTGATTGAGAATTCTATCGCAGATAAAAGTATGATTTCTCTTTTAGTTTACTGTTGTTAAACATAGAAAATGAAATATATTCTAAAAGCTTTTGTTTCGATTTCTTACAACCACTTAAACTAAGCGATTCAAATTTTTTACCGATGCCTCTTTCCATTTTACAAAACTCACCTAACGTATCATAATGACTTAATGCAGTTCCTCTTCCTTTTGTCAGAAGTTTTTGTGAAATCAATGAAGTAAATGGTAAAGAATAAACTTGTCGGACAAGCATTTCGATTTCTGTCTGCGCAGCGTTTACACTTCAAATGTAATCAATGGACGTAGACAAACAGGAGCATTACTATGCAATGTTTCTAGTCTTTGACAGTTTTTAGACGACCGCCCTTAAATTCCAGCGTTCGAATTTCTTACTCTCTCAAATACACTCTCGCAAGTTCTTTATTCACACAAACACATAGGTATACATAGACACTTATACATGCATGCATACACCTACATACGCACACACACACATACAAATTCTCTTCATATTTTCATATTACGTTTTTTTTTTCTACATATGTCACCGTTTTTATAATGCTGATATTTATATTTATGTGCTTACTTATCTTTCCTCGTTTTCTTGTTTCAGTCATTGGATTGACTGCTGCCAAGCTGTGGCAGAGCCTTCTAAATAAATTAGTCAAATTAGTCACTTCTGCCGAATCACTAACTTACTGAGACGTACACACATCAACACGTGTGGTCAACTGGTGATGGGAGACAGACATAAAAACAGACAGCAACACACACCCCACTTCCACACATAGACATGCGACTTTCTTGTTTCAGTTTCCGTCTTGCAAATGCGCTCCGAAGACTTTGGTCAGCCCTAGGCTATCGTAAAAGATATTTAACCTAAGTACAATGCAGTGGGACTGAAGCAGAACCCATCTGGTTGGGAAGCAAATTTCTTAACATTTTCATAATTATTATGTATGTTCGCAAATAAAATTGTATATCTGTGTTTGCCTCTAAAGACATATCTGCTTTCATAAAAGTGATTACCACTCATCATGTAGTTGCCACTCGATTCATCGTTCGCTAGCACTAGGAGAGAGCTGATACGTTTAAATCATTGTGTGTATGCGTTTCTTTATGTGAGTGCGATTGTGTTTGTGAGTGTGTATGTATGTGCGTGTTCGTGTGTGTGTGTGTGTGTTTGTTTCTGTGTGTGTGTTTGCATGTGTGTTTGTATGTGTGTGTCTGTATGTTTGTGTATGTGTGTGGGGGTGGGGTACATTTTACATTAAGACTGGTAAGAAGAATTTACTCGAAGACCGATGCACATGAATTTCTCGGATTTAAAACAAATATATGGACTGAAAAATTTCTCCCATACACACACCATTTTGTGGTGGTGGGGTGGATACTTAAAGTTTCTGATTGGACAAGTAATTTCAGCTCCTACGGAAGATGATTTGAAGAAAGAAACGGATGACATTATTCTCTCTGTTTGAAATTAAGCAATCAGATTGAGATTTGTCAGAAAGGATATATAAAAGTAATGCAAGCATGTATGTCGCTGCATGTAGAATGTTGAAGAAACGAGTGTTTTACATGGAGATTCTGAATGATAATTGCACAGACGTTTTATAGAACGGTACACATGACAGAGTTGCTACAATCTTATTTTAGTGAATATGTAATATGTTTAGATATAAGCATTCGGAAAACACTTGGTGTGAACGTAAAGCAAACGTCTCTTTGGAACCGACTAAATTACAATGGGCTGTAATAACTCGAAAGGAGATATATATGGAACATCCAAGCGTAGACAATCTTATACGGAATAAAGTTTACAGATTATATTGTAAGATATCTTTTTATTATAGCCACACAGGGCTAAATACAGAAAATGGACAAATTACAAAGTAGAGCTTTGGGGGGGGGGATAATTTGGATCAAAAGGGATCGCGGGAAGAAAAAAAAAAACTGGGATCAATAGGGATCGTGTATCACAGTCGATGTAAAAAACGGGGAACAGATTAGGTTTATCCGTGGAGAGAAAAGCCTACGGAAAAGACCACGGTCACCTCAGGCTTTTTTTTTTTAAGGTACATGAAAGTAAGTACCTTCTCTCTTTTTGTCTCTTTTTGTTACAAGTCTATGCTTAAAATGGTGTCGTCTTTCATTCTTACCATTCTTGCCACATTTACCCATTTTTTAGATAGTTACCGCTACAGCTGATGGCAATACGCAAATTCGAGTTTTTAATAAAGACTTAAGAAAAAAAGTGAAAAAAATAACAACTTCAAAGTTTGCAGAACATACATTTTAACTATAAACATATATCTGTTTCGTGACGAAATTTAAATAAGATAAAATAAATTATTCCCAAATCTCCATTTATCATATATTGAAATGATAGTAAGCAGATGAACGGTCATGAAAGTAAGACGTGTATAAATATGTCTTTGTTATTTAAGAAAAGTTTACACAGACGGGATACCAATGTCATAGATATATATAGCCAACATCAGAATGATAATTTATACGCACAAACCCAATGAAATGTATAACACTGCTTATATTCTTACATAATTGAGACAGCGAAAAATATAATACAATCAAAAGGACGCATTTTCTTATGCACATAGATTAGAGCAAAAACGGAGGTTTGATAAACTTCAGAGGGAGTGATAGTGAATGACCATATAAAGATATTGTGAGAGGACTTAGTGATCCAATGAAAGTTCGTAATAGTGGTTGTCAAGAATGATAACATATATTCCTTTATTCACCGATATTGTACGCCATCGTCATGACAGAGTATAGGATATAGAAGAGAAACAAATCAGTTATAATGATTTGAAATGAGAGGTAAGATATTCTGGTCTTTGTAGAAAGTAAGTCTTATAGATGTTGTTGATATTTCGGAGGTTTGTGACTCTGTATCCAGATGACTAACTGCATTCAAGAGATAATCGTAAACTTAAAGTTATAGATCTACCGAAAACTGTTACTTTGATCTCCCGAGAGTTCTCGATAACTAAATGAAGAGCGGTACCATAAAATTTATGGACAATTGGCACTGTTATAAATTTGGTAGCAAAGAACTGCAACAGCAAAACAATAACGATAATATCCATTTTTTTTCTCCTTTATTATAAAGTCTAAAATTTTACCGGAGTATCCTAATCGATTGCATCAGTCCAGCTCCTCACATGGTAATATATTTTACCGACCCAGAAAAGACTAGAAGGTAAATCAACCTTGGCGGAAATTCAAGAGATGGACAAGATGCTTAGCGGCATTTCGTCGGGTGTGTTAGTGATGCTGCCAGCTTGCTGCTGTAGCACACGAATATATACATATTACATTAGTCGTTTCCAAATTCTTAAAATAAGTTACTAGATATTAATATTGTTGTTATCACAGTAGGAGATAATAGATGTATAGCAGATGCGTTGAAAATCTTTTATAGACGGATGAGAATGAAATTGCATATTAATGAGCTAAGAAGATATTATGAACTAGGAAAACCTAATGGCTCTATGCACATTATATTTTCCAAAACATGATATTACTTCCTCAGATGATGTCAGAGATAGACTGAATACCTTTCTTATAGATTATTAAAAACGATAAATTCGCAGATATTCAAAACGGAATGTATCATAGTTCTCCGCTCCGACATTCGAAACTCCGAGTACTATAATGACAAACTTTATTGTTTCTTCTAAATTATAATATATATATATATATATATATATATATATATATATATATATATATATATATATATATATATATATATATATATATATATATATATGGGAGAATATACAAATAATAACAACAGACGAGGACAGGTGGTGTAAATAACAAAAGGATATATTAGTATGACGCTCGGGATATATATATATATATATATATATATATATACACACACACATAAACATATATATGTATCTATACATACATATATATATGTATATATATATATATATATATATATATATATATATATATATATATATATATATATATATATATATATATATATATATATATATATATATATATATATATATATATATATATATATATATATATATATATATATATATATATACTCTTATATATATATCTATACGCACATACATATACAGAGAGTGAGAGAGGGAGAGAGAAAGATAGATGAACATATAGATAAATAGATAGATTTGAACGCACAAATGTGCTCACTGTTGCAGTTAAAGTACGAAATAAGAATTAAGAGTACGGAATAATACTGATAGTTATTTTGTTATTGTCAGTTACTGATATTGCCAATGTGGGAATTGACGATGGAATAGAAGCAATTAGATCTAGAAAGAGAAGAATAACGTGAATGTATTCCCAAGTGCCATCGGTATAGTTTTTAACTCTACTTGAAAGATATATTTATAAAATTAATCTAAAGCAAAGCACTGAAATATAGAAATCGATATCTTGTAATACGATACAGAATAAAACTAAATAAAAATTATAAGAAAAGAAAAAAACCAAAGCACTCAATCAATATATCTAATCAATATATAAATGAAGTGAAACAATGAAACTGTCCTTTTTCCCATTAACACTACAACCTTGTTTTGTTTTCCAATATTGAACATTAGATTCATAATTATCTTCCTAAATAAATAGATTTTCATCACACTAAACACTTTACTTATTTATATTTCATAGCTTAAAAGGATTAATTGTGATCAATAGAGTGTCAGTATTCCACCGATAAACTGTGTCCATCTTCGGAACACTTATCCATCTACACATGCAAGTACCATTCCTCAAAGTGGTCAACATATATGGACTCACATATTCAAGTGAGCATCTCTGAAATTATATTAGGATTATTGGATGTTTGTTCGAATCCCATGCCGTATGTATAGACGCTTGCTTACTCCTTTACGTGGTTCCACTTATCATATAATACTATATTAGGCATCACGCATGTATATATATATATATATATATATATATATATATATATATATATATATATATATATATATATATATATATATATATATATATATATATATATTATATATATATATATGTATGTATATATATATACATGTGTGTGTGTGTGTGGGTGCTTGTTTCAAATTTATAGAAAAACAAAAGATGAAGACGGGTGTACGAACAAATCGCAAGAGTCTTGACACGCGGGTTATATACAATTGTATTTTACATTTCGAGCCTATGCTCTTCAACAAGAAGGAATAAGAGAAAAAGAACAGAGACAACGAAAGAAAAAATGCTGAGTTCAGCGATCCAACATGGTGATTATACTCATACACACAGACACCCCCCCCCCCCCCACACACACACACATAGTGGCATTCCGTCAGTTACGAAGATGCGGGTTCCAGTTGTTTCGATCAGCAGAACAGCCTGCCCGTGAAATTAACGTGCAAGTGGCTGAGCATTCCAGAGACACGTGTACTCTTAACGTAGTTCTTGGAGAGATTCAGCGTAATACAGAGTGTGACAAAGCCGGCTTATTGAAATACAGGAACAACAGAAACAGGAATAAAAGTGAGACAAAATTGTGGTGAATGAGTATAATAGCGTTATACAAATGAAGATTTTGCTCTGTTTAATTCATTTTGAGGTAATAAATACATTTTCTTTATTTTATAAAGATTTCATTTCGTCCTGTTTGATAATTATCAAGGAATCTAATGCATGTTATATTGAAATAATTGTAATGATGCCATAATTCTTGACATTACACTTTTTATAAATGTCTATTTCTATCTTTATTCCTCAGATGACGCGAAACATACTGGTTCTTATACGTTTTGAATAACTGGTAACAGTCTAAAGTTTTGAAATCATCGTATTCGGAAGAACAGTGTATATAAAACGAACTTTTTTCTCGCAGAAAGATATATTTCAACTTTCATTCTGAGATATAGCAAAAGAAATAATTATAAATTTACGTGTAACTGGAAGCGACGGAGAATTGAAGTTCTATTGTTGATAAGTGATTTCTTGTAATAGAATACATTTGGAATATGGAATATGTTATTTCAGTTATTTTTTTTTTTAAATTTAACGTTCAGTATAGTTAAAACAGACGATGGCAGAAGGTTTTATAAATACTGTTTGCTTCCAATAATATGATTCCATACTTCTTTCTTTACAAAGCAGATAGACAATCAGAGAAATGAGACAAAGATTATGTTTCGACCACATTGTGCATTTTATTCATCAGTAAAATATCCTCTTGTCCCTGTTGATATGAGATGTACAAAATGTTGCAGTGCATTTAAGGTATGTAAAACGGCGAGCTGGCAGAATCGTTAGCAACCCGGGTAAAATGCTTCGCGGCCTCTCGTCCGTTTTACTGATTTCATATTCCACCGAATTCAACTGATACATTTTACTGTTTTCAGGATTGATGAAATAACGTACGGGTTAAACGCTGGGGTGGATATAACCAACTAACCCTTTGCCCGAATATATTTAAAGTATGTAATTAAGTATTATTTAGACCAGAATGCCTTTACGTATAGTTTCTTTTTCCATGTAATATATTCGTGAAATTTCACTGTGATTCGGATATCGGGCTACACAATTAGGCGAACCGAGTAGAAATTTTATTTAATTCCTTGTAAATACAGTACACAGTATACTTCAACATTAATGTCTCGATACATTTCTCATTTATTTCTGCGACAATTCCATAATGTGAATATATTTTAATCTAACCATTAATATTTCTTCAAATAACTTAATAAACGAATATTAAATCTGGAAGTTTGTGGAGCGTATTTTTAAGACTTTCACAACATTTCTATGCAGAAATTATGAGTAAATGACATATTAATAAGGAAATTAATGTCAAATAGAAACCTGGTAATAAGACTCTAAGCAGTGATCCAAAAAGTGATAATTATCAAGATATATTAAATTCTCAGCTAGAATCGATTAAAGACACAGCAGAAGTGATTAATGAAATATTTGCTTTACATTAATTGTGATTCTTAATTAACAATCACATTGAAATACGAATGATACATACAGAAAATAAGCAACCGCATATATAAATACACAAAGCAAAACATTTCACTAATGAAATGGGAATTTTTTATTGTAAAGTGTTTCGGGAACTTTCTGCAGAGAGTGTCTGTCGGCATAACTACAGGGTTTTACCCCACAGATTTTGGGAGGTCATAACTTTCAGAAAAATGAATATTTGTTTATGAAATTTTCTATGCATATAGTATTTACTATGTCGAATCTAAAAGTGTTTTGGAATGGGTGTGGAAGACAATTTTCGGAAATTCCAACAGAGTCCACTTAAATTCTTCTTAACTTCCAGGAAAATTAATATTTTTTCGTGAAGTTTTCTACAAATATACCTCGATGTATGTACATTTCGAACATGTAAAAATTTTTAAGGAAACTACTGCAGGTTATTTTTGAGAAGCGTTCCCCATTCGGTGGTGTTTCGGAGTAAGTCGTCCATATTTGTTTCATTTGTCTCTATTATGTGCGTATGTGCATCCGTAGATTTGTAATGAAGTAATAAGCAGAAAAGAGAAGCCGTCATAAGAAAACATTCGTTCAAAATAACATGCACACGATTTTTTTTCCTCAATAGAAGTAAATTCCAAAGTAAGCGTTTCTAGTAGAGAAGTATAAGAGAACAGAAGCAGCGTATTACTTCATTAGAAATCTACGGATGCACATACGCACATAATAAACAATTATGGACGACTTGCTCCGAAACACCACCGAGAGGGGAACACTTCTCAAAAATAACCTGAAATTGTTTCCTTCAAAATTCCTATATGCTCAGAATGTACATACATCAAGGCATATTTGTAGAAAATTTCACGAAAAAATATTAATTTTCCTGGAAGTTAAGAAGAATTTAAGTGGACACTGTTGGAATTTCCGAAAATTGTCCCCCACCCCCATTCCAAAACACTTTCACCGGAAACTTTTGTATATTCGGATTCTACATAGTAAATACAATATGCATAAAACATTTCATTAAAAAATATTCATTTTACTGAAAGTTATGACCTCCCAAAATCTGGGGAGTAAAACCCTGTAGTTATGCCTGTCTGTCTACCGTTAATGCTAGTGAAAGAAAAACAGTCAACAACACTTTCAGGTAATACCGATCAGGACGAAATGAGAACGGGACAGACTCTTAATTTCTTAATAACAAGATCTGTTTTATATATATACATTTATAGATGAGACTGGCATCTTTCAGTTTTAAAGCACCAAATTCACTCACATATCTTTGGTAGACCCGAGGCTATAGTAGAAGACATTTGCACTCGATGTCACGCATTGGAACTGGACCTGAAACAATGCGATTAGGAAGCAATCTTCTTACCACACAGCCACTCCTGGAGACAAATAGCACATATGTGCCACACTTTTAAGCGTTGCCCCAAGACATATATAATATTTAATATCAATCGATGAAGAATTAAAAGTTACATGTAAATTTCGATTTAAACAATGCAATTTAAAGTGATGAAATCCAAATATTCAACGTACCAATATAAACCCAATGTATAGGTAGATTGGAAAAAAAGTAGACGACTTGCGCAAGCTGCGCAGCGCACCTGAACTGTATGTCATTGCCAAGACTCGTTATTTGTCCGTAAACATGCGGTATACTATGGAGAGCGGTATATTCTGGCCTGTTGGTCTGGAGGAGTATAGTTTGGGCAGGGTTATATTCGGAGCTGTTACCGCTGCAGTGATAGATAAAGCTGCAGTGATAGATAAAGCTGCAGACAGACACCTGCGTTCAAGTACGCGCACGTCGCCTCAGATGCATTATATCTGCAAGTTTCTTTTTTACGACGTAAATTAGGGGTTACCGGTAGTGCATGCATGTTCAATGGTTCTAGTTGTAGCTAATATCGGAAAACCCTAGGGTTTTGAACATTATAAATCTGAAAATTGGCAATCCCTTTGCGTATCTCCTAAAACTGCTTCGCGAAGCCCCAGGGGTACGCGAACACTAGTTTGGGAACCAAAGTTTTAAAACGTTTAGAAAAATTGAAAGAGCGCTGTAATAAACATGTGCATCTGAGAAGGGTATATGTTGAAAAGAATAATAATTAATTGGCCCTCCTTTATTATCCTTTACACGAAACCAGGAACTGTTCTGTACCTCTCCGTATACAATGAAAACAACAACAACAATAATAGTAATAATAATAATAATAATAATAATAATAATAATAATAATGCAGGATAAAATCGTTAAAAATCTTATCAGTGGCGTGCATATAAAATAGGCCTATTAAGGTACATTCATATATAGAGATTTACAATAGAATAAAATACAATTATAATTAATGGCATAGAAAAGACCATGCCTATGCTGAAAATAGACGCTAAATCACCAAACTACGAAAATCATCAATTTAACAATACACACGTTTTGAAATCGAGGGACTAGGCTGTCAGAAAGTCATAGAATAATGGTGAGCATTGGATTGATCAATTTTCATTAGTACGCTTTGAAGATGAGAAAAAGTCATTAGACTAATCCAGAAATTGAGCAATCTAAGGCTACCTGTATTACTTTATGAACGTCTGTTAGCCTACTCTCTCGGTTTTAGCACGTGTGTTCTATTAAAGAAATGATTTTACGTAGTTTGATGATTTAGCGTCTATTTTCAGCATATACATTGTCTCTTCTATATCATTAATTATAGTTTTATTTTATATTGTTATTCTATCTATATCTATCTATCTATCTATCTATCCATCTCTCTCTCTCTCTCTCTCTTTCTTACTATCTCTCTCTCTTTATCTCTCTCTCTCTCTTTCTCTCTCTCTCTCTCTCTCTCTCTCTCTCTATATATATATATATATATATATATATATATATATATATATATATATATATATATATATATATATATATATATAAATGTATATATTTCGTACGTGTATTTCGTGTGCAAGATTCTTGATGTGGATACGTGTGTTGAAAGAAATACAATTAAACCTTGGGAGAGGCATTATGCCGGTAATAAACACACGCACTGGTTCAGTCCTTTATTAATTTATATAGTTTTTTGTTAAATTATTTCATTGCACTCTTGCAATCTCTTCAGTAACTTGTCTCTCCACTTCCATTTATTTTGAATATATGATCTGGCGTTGTTTTGGCGTTGTTTCGAAACTGTTTGGTATGAGCATGTGAGTGTGTGCAAGCTCGTATGTGTGCACGCTCATATGTGTGCACGCACTTATGTGTTCGTGCTTATATGTAAGTATGTGCGTCCATATGTGTGTTTGTAACAATTTCGTTTATATCAGATCAGATAGAGACTTTTTAATTAATTTATTTACGTTCATATTCCGCATCATATGTGTGAACAACACATGCAACCACGGGCAATTGTAAGGCCCTCATCTACGTGTATTTGGTGTTTAAAATTGGTTGCGTTTCAGTTATGAGGACCGACTCCTGTATTTGTCGCAAAGATGCGTCACCGGGGTGTCTAGACAGGATTTCTATGTTAATTCTGTCCAGTACACCACCATGTTGTTCTTTGGCATGCTGGTAGAGCACCGAGGTTTGTTTTTGATTATTATAGTCCCTCCAATGTTCGTTTACACGCTCAGCCAAACTTCTTGCCGTCTCACCTATGTATGTGGTGTTTCTGTTTTTACACTCACCATCCATACAGCTTATTTTGTAGACTACATTTCTGGCTTTGCAGTTGGCACCAGGACTATTTTTGCACACAATGCAACTCTCCTCAACACACCTTGTTCTTCTGAAGGGATATGTTTTACATATTATTGATCTAATTGATCTCCCTGGTTTTTCTATAACATTTATCCTCAACTTGGTACTTTTGAGGATTTTTCGAAATCTGCGGGCCAGTTCTCCGTGTGGCGTGGCGTCCACAAACATTACTCCCTGGAACTTGTCATTCCTACACTCTATGGGTTACGAAAATACCATACACCCATTGCAGACCCTATCATGGGCCCACCATGTCGACCGATTTGTGGTGCCAATATTGCCAGCAATTATAGGCTGTCATTCTTCCTCTCACAGATATTAAGACCACACATCCTGATGTTTGTGAAAGCACTGAGGACCTCCTCAGCAGAGTCAATGAATGTAACTGCTCCCATGACCTGACAGATTGTATTATAGGCAGTATGGATGTAGTATCTCTCTATCCATCCATTGACATTGACTTTGCCGTAGAGAGATGTGTTGAAATTATTTCGGTAAGTGAAGTAACCTTCCGTGAAGTGAACACGAGGGAACTAGGCCTCCTCCTAAAGCTCGTTTATAATAAGGAATACTTAGATCACCACGACGTAACTAGATTCTGCCCCACCAGGTCAGGACGAGGTAGACCACATACGATCACATCAGCTGCTAGAAAAACCACCGCAGAGCGTTGGAAGGGATGGAATACACCCACCCACGACCCAGAGGATAATATCCAAACACGAAAAATGGTTGCACATGCTGTAGGTGCAAGTCTGAAGACCACCCTGCAGAACCATATAGTTAAATTCAATGAAAAACTATACATGCAGGTCCAGGGAGCGGCTATTGGTGTCAGTGTGGCCGGAGACGTGGCAAGCCTATTCATGACCTGGTGGGACAAAAAGCTGAAAACAACTCTCGAAGAACACTCAATAACACTCAAACTATACGGGAGATATGTGGATGACATTAACATCGTAGTCAAAACACCATCAAACATTCAGACTGAAGAGAACGAGAAGATCGTGATGGAAAACATCCAGAATATAGCTAATACAATACACCAGAGCATCAAAGTAACAATAGATTACCCAACAAGACACCTAAACATGAGACTCCCAGTACTTGACACAGAACTTTGGCTAGAAACAATTAATGACAAAGTTCAAATCCTCCACTCACATTATATGAAACCTATATCTTCAAAGTATGTTATCCATAAGAATTCGGCTCTATCACACAGTGTGAAAATCAATATATTAGTAGCCGATTTGGTTAGAATAATGAAAAACATATCCCCCCTGTGCGGTCCATGGGAGGGGCAAAAACATATTCAAGACTTCATGCATCGCATGCAATTTTCGGGATACAGCCAGAAAGATAGAATCCGGGTATACAGAGGAGCTAACAAGAAATTTGAGGAGATTGTTGTCAAAGATACAAATGGAACACAACCTAGATACCGTAACAAACAGTGGAATAGACTACAAAGGATTAGTAACAAAACAAACAAAAAGACCACGTGGTACAATACCGACAAGTTCCAGGGAGTAATGTTTGTGGACGCCACGCCACACGGAGAACTGGCCCGCAGATTTCGAAAAATCCTCAAAAGTACCAAGTTGAGGATAAATGTTATAGAAAAACCAGGGAGATCAATTAGATCAATAATATGTAAAACATATCCCTTCAGAAGAACAAGGTGTGTTGAGGAGAGTTGCATTGTGTGCAAAAATAGTCCTGGTGCCAACTGCAAAGCCAGAAATGTAGTCTACAAAATAAGCTGTATGGATGGTGAGTGTAAAAACAGAAACACCACATACATAGGTGAGACGGCAAGAAGTTTGGCTTAGCGTGTAAACGAACATTGGAGGGACTATAATAATCAAAAACAAACCTCGGTGCTCTACCAGCATGCCAAAGAACAACATGGTGGTGTACTGGACAGAATTAACATAGAAATCCTGTCTAGACACCCCGGTGACGCATCTTTGCGACAAATACAGGAGTCGGTCCTCATAACTGAAACGCAACCAATTTTAAACACCAAATACACGTAGATGAGGGCCTTACAATTGCCCGTGGTTGCATGTGTTGTTCACACATATGATGCGGAATATGAACGTAAATAAATTAATTAAAAAGTCTCTATCTGATCTGATATAAACGAAATTGTTACAAACACACATATGGACGCACATACTTACATATAAGCACGAACACATAAGTGCGTGCACACATATGAGCGTGCACACATACGAGCTTGCACACACTCACATGCTCATACCAAACAGTTTCGAAACAACGCCAAAACAACGCCAGATCATATATTCAAAATAAATGGAAGTGGAGAGACAAGTTACTGAAGAGATTGCAAGAGTGCAATGAAATAATTTAACAAAAAACTATATAAATTAATAAAGGACTGAACCAGTGCGTGTGTTTATTACCGGCATAATGCCTCTCCCAAGGTTTAATTGTAAATGTATATATATAAATTTTCTTCCTCGTTTCAGCTTGAGAGATATGGCCACGCTGGAGCATCACTGCTTACTTTGCTACACTTTCACTATAGACCTTCTGATGTGGACCATTTGGTGGATGAGGGAGTTTCATGCTGCTGGTCTCGTCTGCGTTTCTTACCCCGAGGTAGGTTCGTTCGGAAATCCTGACAACAGGTGATTCAGTTTTGCTTTGAGGACGCCTACATCCAACGCATGTAGTAAGTCTCTCAGATTTTGTGGGAGGATATCAAAAGCTGTGTGCCCGTATATATGTATATATGTGTAGGTGTGCATGTGCTTGTGTGTGTGTGCGCGTATGGGTGCGTGTGTGTGCGTATGTGTGCGTGTGTGTATGTGTGTGTATGCATATATTGATCACTATTTGCGATATTATAACTTTTTAAGAAGAATGCATTAAGTATATTTTATTCCACTGATGTAAGAAAACAATTACCAAATTCTACGGTTTCTTCTAAAACAGATACATTTAAAATCGACATTTTGACATTTTCAGAAACTCTGTCATCTTGACATATGAACTGTCAGTGGGATCTATAATGCAGCAAGTTAATTCAATTCTTTTGCATATTTGAAATCAAGTTTATATCTAAAAGAGAGGACATAAATATGCAGATAAAATATAACACTATGCGGGTTTTCATAATTGTTTCTATGTGTAGATATGCGCATGGGAGATTTGTGGTAATATATTTGTGTTCAGTGATTGTGAGTCATGCTAGAGATTCAGATAAACGTATTGATGTTATTAAATACCACCAACAGATATATAAGACATGTCCCTAACTTTCCTTACAATATAGAAACGGTGAATGAATATATTTCTTCATTTATTCATGTTCATCAATGAAGAATATACAACACCTGAGTGGATGCCATCTTTAATCACATGCAGAAAAGACCATAGTTGTTTCGCTTTCTTTAGATCAACTCAGCGAAGAAACAGAATCCACTAAATTGGAACGAAAACAATGTTATATATATGTAGATATACGTGTGTGTCTATGTGTGTATATATATATATGTGTGTGTGTGTATATAAATGTGTGTGTATGTATATATATATATATGTATATATATATATATATATATATATATATATATATATATATATATATATATATATATATATATATATATATATATATATGCATGTGTGTGTGTGTGTGCATATATATATATATATATATATATATATATATATATATATATATATATATATATATATATATATATATATACACACACACAAATGTGTGCAGCAATATCATTTCCTTGAATTACAGAATGCCAAATTCACGTGTGTGACTATTGAAAGTGTGTGACTATTGAACATGTGACGATTTGGCGTTGCTCTACCATAGCAACGATCATCAGTTTCAAACTCAGTAAATATAAAAAAGAAAATATGCATGTGTGTATTTGTGTCTATAAATAAGTTTAAATGGTCGAGAGACGAGGTGGCCCAAATGAATAGGATCAGGTAGATTTTTACCAACTCTTTCTCAATTAAGACATGTTCTATTGCATATGTGTATTATAATATTGCACGTATCTGTAGAGGCTGAAGTTTCGAGATTCTAGACAATAATCATTTTCATATGATTCGACAAACACTCAGTATTAACTTTATATCAAGCGATATCAAACAACTGGCGTACAATTTGCATATTATTGTATTATATAAAGTGCCTAGAATACGACAGAAAAACTGTTGTTATGGAAATATTTAATTCCAACTTATATAAAGCAAATCTAATCAAAAAGACGCATAACCAAAAAGCATTCAATGCCTGCATTGGTTTATTTAAACATTCACTGCATCCTAGCATTTTCGAATCCAAGGGTTTGGGAAAGGAATAAAGGTTCGTATTTTTAGGAATGTTGATTTACTTTTTTTATTCTGGCAAAATTCATGTTATATTTGATTGTTGTTTTTCTTTGGTTGTAACAACGCAGTATTTAATAAATTTGACATTATGCATTTCTGTTAGCACATGCTTTTCTCTATTGTTTTGGATGTCGGAACAACAGCCGTTGGTGCTTTGGTTTGTGCTTCTATATTTTTAAGCATTCGCTGCCTTATTTAAGATGGTAATGTTTTCTTAATATGTTCATAATAATAACGATTGTGTTGTAGATTTATGTGAATGATAATGAATGGCTAACATGTAATAGCACAATGTTTTGAGCTCAAACATGATTGCGGCAATAATTCTCACCTATTAAGCAAGCATAATTTATGATATAGTAAATATGTTTTCCTTTGAAATTTTGCTCTACACTCGTGCGTGTATTTATTCTATGTTACAACATAACATAACATTGGGAAGTCATCAGGAAAATGAAATCACTAATATTGAGGAGCGAAAAGCATGGATTATTTTGTACGTTATTACCAATAAGGAATTTTAAACACCGATGATGTCAGAAAAATTCAGATACAGCATTAGGAAGGAAACTGAATCCAACTACAATTCTACACATCTTCCTATTAGTACCGAATACAAATGAATCGACTTTTACAGTATTAAATTGAATTCTAATGTGAAATAGGTAATATCGATTTGTAGTTGTGGGATTATAATGTCGATTGTTACACTTACATATTGCTATGAAACATTAATATATCATTAGCTTCGGCCTGTAACGAATTACTAGAAAACACGTGTACAAGGAGTCCCTAGTGAGAACTGAACCACGAACCATGTGGTTGGGAAGCAGCAAACTACAGAATCCTTAATTTAAAACGAAACAATTTTACTTATATGTTCTTATATTTCAGGGGAAAATATTATCAGATTTATCTATTTGCTGTCATGTCAACCAGTTTCTAGTTCAATGCAAGAACATGCACATTGTAAGATTATGTTCAACAAGATTAAACTGAATGTGTGCAACAGAATTAGGTAGAACTGACTTCTAATGTAATATTATTCAATGTTCTGCAACACTCACAGCAATGGCGGTGTTTGCCTGTTGTATTGAACAATTGCTATATTCAAAGCGTTACCATCTTAAAACCATTTCTTCAAAAGGAGCTGACCGTCATGTCTATGGTACCACACAATATGGTTTATTAAATCCAGTATATTATATCTCTGTCATAAAACTCTGCTAAATGTAAGGCATGACCGAATTCTAGAAACATACCTTAGAGTATTAAGTCAAATCGATTAATCAAGCTATCCGAATCTGATTTTCAATTTTCGGGATTTAGAAGTGAAGTGATTTATGATTAGGATTTCTGGTCAGTTGTCATATTAGTGATTGGGATTTTTCAGTATTGATTGGAATTTTGGGCTGTTTGACCAACAATACCTTTCTCTGATTGCGATTCCGGTCAAGTAGCCACTGATTATATTTCGACGTATATAAATGAAGAATAAAATCGCTGGCCTCTGACCGATAATTAATTTTCAGCCCATTGATCAATTATTGCCAATTCTGGCCAGATACCAACAAATATAGTTCCAGAAAGTGATCAATGAAAACGTTCAATGAACATCAATCAATGATTACATCAGCAGATCAAAGGATACGTGCAAACAGCTAGAGATGATTAAATTAGAAAGCAAGCACTTTTCATCTGCCGCATGGTTTTTTTTTTTTTAATCAGCAAATCTTGAACAAGATACACGGGTAAAGCAACACGGTTCAAAAGTATGTATGAACGCTACATAGAATTTTTTTCTTCAGACATTTATTTGTACACATCCTCTTCCAGAGAGATATTGTTTTTAATTCATACTCCCTAACTAGTGACGATTTTCCACAACTTGCCTTTATCTAAAGGTTGAGCCACCAGCAGGAACTCGTTGTTGTGTCCTCCTTTTAGCTTCGAGTATGTTACCCGTTTCAAAAATGGAGATAGCATTTCGAAAATAAAATTCGTTTATTTGTAATTTGAATTGTTAATGTTTTTGTTTCTTGAAAAATTGGATGTTGTTGCAACAAAAGGTCAGAAGAGAAACTTGAACAAAAAAAAAATACGAATCTAATAATCATGATATTAACAACAACAACAACAACAACAATAATAATAATAATGACGATAATGACAGCACAAAGTATAATGTATTAATAATGAAATATCAATCATGACTTTAAAAACTATTAGAATGAGGAAATGGAATATATTAAGTTTAACATTCAGATGTTTCGTCTAAAGAAAGAGAAGGCAAATTTCAAATTTGTATTCATCGACGAATAAATAATTGTAATAAATAAAGAAATAATATATTCTACTATAAATTAAAACAACGGCAGGGAAAAATGAATTCTAAAAATTACATAACAAAACCCAATAGAAATTACCAAAAAAATATTGGCAGTTCAAGATTCTTTATTTTTTAATTATTTTTATAAAGAGAATTAATTTTAGTGAAAAGTTTTATGAGCAAGTAACTCGTGAATTTTATTCTGTTATATATTTTTATATTCTTTTCGCTAGAATAGACTGTTGTGTTTTCTATCTGTATGTATATACCTGTGTTTTGTGTGTGTGTTAACATTATCTGTTTGGCTTTGTGTTTGCACGTGTGTTTGGTCGTATTATTTTAAGTGTTATATTTCATGTGTTTTAAGACGGTCAAACAACGTTGGCTGTGTTAGCGTTATTGACTGTTCAGAGAAAAAGTAACATACTTTGCCAAGTTAACTTTTCAAAATTATCTGGTGATTAAATGGAATTATTTCTCATTGCAACTTTAAAGCTGATTATTTTTTTTATATTTTGCCTTCAACTATTTTTCCTGCGTCCTTTACATCATATTTTATCAGTTTAGTTTCTGTATTTTGTATTTTTGTTGTACTGTTCAATTTATTTGATAATGATCCGTTTATTTTCTAACTTTAATCTTCATCTTGTGTTCTTTCTTCTTTTTCTTTTGCCATTTAGAGTAAATTTATTTAACATACATCAAGTCTTTTCTGCTTGAGATAATTAAATCATTTCTATCATTTTTGTAAGATCACGATGGCTATCATATACATATGTTTATATATATATATATATATATATATATATATATATATATATATATATATATATATATATATCAACATACACACACCTACACACACATACTAGCTCTTTAGACACAACGCCTAAATATCTGTCATATGAAGCGAGACCATTTAAAAACACACTTCATTACACATACACGTCTGGATATGGGATGAACATAAATTTATCGATTTTCAATACATGACGGCACAGATTTCGTTTACAGAATTAGGTATCAATTCTAGTTTTTGTCGATACAGAATTATAACCACCACATTCGATTCAAGTAAATCAAAACTTTGAACATCTGACCACCTAAATGTAGTATGCGTTTTCTCTGTTACATACATAATGTTAATATGAAAGGATTGCACCTAGAGGGTGCATTAAAATATATAATCTGCTTTAGTACAAGCACAATGCCTTATATTTAGTGACAGGGAGGTAATCGAATAGATCGGCACCAGTGCAGGGCTGGTACTTATTTTATTGAACCCGAAAAGATGGAGGGCGCAGTCGGCGTCTGTAGAATTTGAACTTGGAAATGGTAGGTGAAATGCCGCTAAGTAGTTTGTGCGGGGTGCAAGGTTTTCTGACAGGTCACTGTCTTAATGAATTATGTAGTAACGATGAATTCCACTTTAATAATGATTTCAGGTTATAACAACAAGAAAGCAGATCTATATTTAAGAGATGAGGAATTACATACATTATTTATATTATTTACATTTGACGGATATTTGTCCTCATCTTGTTTGTTGTTAACACAACGTTTCGGCTGATATACACTCCAC
>NC_142932.1:38760651-38765651 GCF_046866305.1 Octopus bimaculoides
GGAGTAGATAGGTAAATAAGCAGATACTCATGCAACTGTTGTAGACTATATTACAAGATATTTACACTGTGTCAGTCTTAGCTATGATCATTATGCAAGTGACTATCGTAAAACACTTACAAACTTATCAGAACTTTTACCAAGTGATTCATATGTTAGCTGATGACGTACAATAATCTCAAGATTAATATTCTTTTAAGCGGAGGACATATTTAATATAAAAGCGTCTATATGGAATATATTTGCTTAACACTTCCTTAAACTTAATTGTTCATAAATTTAATTTTTGGAACTACATACATTAAATATATAGTAATAGTAGTAGTATTATAAATAATAGTATTAATAATAGCAGTAGTTGGAGAAGTAGCACCATTAGTAACGTTGGTAGCCATAGTGTTGAGAGGTAAACACACTTAAGGGCAGTAGAAATGTATTCGTAACACATTTCAAATTCCACACCCCAAAATCCCAGCGTTTACGATACGCAAGATTCTTTTCTTTGCTCGATAAAAAAATATTTATTTCGCATTTACACGCAAAAATGTGTAAAGACATAATTGAACTATATTAGAATTCACGCATGAATTTGTGTTTGTGTGTGTATGTGTACGTGTGTCTGTCTGTCACTGCAAGCGCACGACGTTTCAGAGAGCTGTTACACGCATGCAAGGAAAATTGTGGTTTCGACTTCTCCGCCAGGTGATACATTATGTTCTCGAGCAAAATATATCATTTCGATTTGGTCTACTCTACTCAAACATAACAGAGTGGACCCGTTACGGACCGTCCTTCTTTCCCAGTAGGAGGTATATACATACATATACACAAGCTTATATATAAACATATATACATGTATATATATATATATATATATATATATATATATATATATATATATATATATATATATATATATATATATATATATATATATATATATATATATATATATGCGCGTCGACGCGTTGTGTCCTTGAGCAAGACACTTTATTTCACGTTACTCCTGTCCACTCAGCTGACAAAAATCTGTAGTACCTGTATTTCAAAAAGCCAGCCTTGTCACACTCTGTTTTACGCTGAACCTCCCAGAGAACTACGTTAAGGGTACACTTGCACGTTAATTTCACGAGGATGTTGTTCGATTGATCATATCAGATGGGAACCTCGTCGTCGTAACCGACAATGTGACCCTTCAATATCTATCTATCTATCTATCTATCTATCTATCTATCTATCTATCTATATATCCATCTATCTATCTATCTATCTATCTATCTATCTATCTATCTATCTCTCTCTCTCTCTCTCTCTCTCTCTCTCTCTCTCTCTCTCTCTCTCTATATATATATATATATATATATATATATATATATATATATATATATATATATATATATGGGAGAATATACAAAAAATAACAACAGACGAGGACAGGTGGTGTAAATAACAAAAGTATATATTAGTATGACGCTCGGGAATACGGAAAGTCTTTGACGTTTCGAGCTACGCTCATCCATCTATCTATCGTTCTATCTATCGAATTATCTTCTCTCTCTCTCTCTCTCTCTCTCTCTCTCTCTCTCTCTCTCTCTCTCTCTCTCTCTCTCTCCCTCTCTTTCTTACTCACTATATATACATATATATATATATATATATATATATATATATATATATATATATATATATATATATATATATATATATATACCAGAGCCTTGTGAATGAATCTGGAAGACGGAAATCTACATATATCTATACGTGTGTGTGTGGGTGTGCGCATGTTCGAGCGTGTATTTACATTTCAACTATACTGTAAATATTATTTACAGATACTCTTTATTTCATATTAAATTGTTATTTACGCTTTGCTGTACTTCAGTAGTCTTCCAGCATTCCAGTCTCTGATAAATATTTGTCTGCATCACTAATCTCTCTAATCCTCAATACACTATAATCTCTATGATATCCATCAACCATTTATATCAGTGTGTGACAAAATTAAGCCAATTTTACGATATCTCATTCTTTTTCCTGCTGCATTTTTCTGCTTATTTTTTACTTATTACGATTGATTTACAACGATACAATCTGTGTTTTCGTTAAGGGGTTTGGCGTTCATTGTTGATTGTCTTATTTGTATGCGTTGATTCAACGGCTTTCACATTTTATCACCTCCATTGCATTCCTTTCTTACACACCCAGCACAAATATGTACAAAGTTTCTGTTACACATACTAACATAGAAGCGTACTTACGTATATGTATAGACTGTAATAGGTATAAAGAAATATATTTATGTAATATACATAAGTGACTGTGAGAGCGTGGGCTTCCGAGTGGCGTGAGCAAATATACGCCCCCTGTTTGTGCGTGTATATATATATATATATATATAAATAGATAGTTAGACAACTATATATATATATATATATATATATATATATATATATATATATATATATATATATATATATATATATATATATATATATATATATATATATATATATATATATATATATATATATATATAAATAGATAGTTAGACAATTATATATATATAAATGTATATATATATATATAAATGTATATATATATATATATATATATATAAAAGATAATAAGAGTGAAAAAACTACAGAAGGCTTGTGTTACATGGTTAAAGTATATATTTAAATTATGTCAGAAAAATGTTAGAAAAGTGTTAGAAAATCTTTTTGGTATATAAACATTGTATTTTGAGAAATAACAGGTTTCGTGTTGTCTGGAGCAAACACGTTACAATGAAGTAGAGAAATTTGAAAAGACAACACGAAACCGGTTATTTCTCAAAATACAATGTTTATATACCAAAAAGATTTTATAACATTTTTCTAACATTTTTCTGACATAATTTATATATATACTTTAACCATGTAACACAAGCCTTCTGTAGTTTTTTCACTCTTATTATCTTTTATACATCCAACCACGTGCTTTCACATACCAACTTTCTCACACACACACACACACACACACACACACACACACACACATATATATATATATATATATATATATATATATATATATATATATATATATATATATATATATATATATATATATATATATATATATATATATATATATATATATATATATATATATATATATATATATATATACTTATATGTGTATATGTGAGGGAGTGCGTGTCTGCGCGCACAGACATAATATAAATACGTATTACGAATAGTTTCATGATGTGGAAACAAAATAACATTGCAGATTTATATGTCCTGCCTTCTCTTTCCAAGCGATCCTTCAGACACGAATACATGTGGCGGAATTGATTTGAAATATATGACGCAAATCCATTAGAAATCACAAAAAGAAAAAAAACATATCTATCTATACCAGGATAATATTTTTCAAATAACATCAGTCATGTTTCTGAAGGATTCACTTCAAAGACAATGCATGACACATAAAAGTGGCGATTGATGAACCTACCTCGCGGCAGGAAGAGCAAATGAGGGTAGCGACGTCAAACTCCCTTATCATCAAATGGCACACATTAGAGGAGGCTCTCAAAGATAACAGTGTAGCAAAACGGTTGTGAACCAGTATGGCCACAACTTTGAGCTGAAAAAGTAAAATATATATACGTACTGGATTTGGGTCGGGTAACATAAGTTCTCATGCAGTAGGATTTTCTTTTTCTTTTACTAGATATACACATAGAAATCCATTAGATTACGCGGATTTCATACAACAAAAAGGAGAAAGAAATGATACTAGAAGATTAAGTGAAAGGGTTTTAATCCAGTCCACTACGGCTGTTTCTGTGCATTAGTATCGGCGTTACATGTTTCATGTTGCACATATTATACATGTCATTATAAAACTATAAGCCGGCATTTGCCGTGACTTTAACATCAGTTATTTTCAGAGCTAATCCAATATACGCTCACAACAGCTAAATAACAACAAATACAATTTACGGTTGACTCTATTGAAACCTACAATAATTAAACAGATCGTTATAATAATCCCTGCTTATTTCTTTAGCTTATAATAAACTAAGTTCATCTTGGTAGACAATAGCACAAATAAGCATATATTTCTTACACGTTTTTCCATATGGGAACGATGGCTTAATGAATGAGTATATATCTTTCACATGAAAAGCGAACTTACAGAAAAGCTAAATACAGATATTGTATTTTCTCATACATATTTTTTCCATTTGTTTTTCTCTTTTTTCCTGTATATTTTATTTTATTTTAGAAACATTTTATTAGTCTTATGTTAGTAACTTTTACTTAAATATTTCATTGTCTTGTGTTTTCTCATTCGTACTTTCCTGTTATCAGGTTTTAACTATAAAAAAAAAAGTTATTTACTCTCATTTATCTAAATTATACAATGTTTGTAAATCGTTCTTTGGCAACGTTAATTCCTTATATTTATGAAAAAAAATATATTTGCATAAGTATCTAAACATCTACCGATGCTCTAATCAAATTACTGTTGCAACTGGTGGCTACAGGCAAACTTTGAAATCAAGCTAATGGAAATATGTGTATAGATATACGTTAAATGTGTGTTCATATATGTACACTCACACACGCACAAAGATGCACACAAACATGTATTTATGTATATGTATATTTATGTGTATATATATATATATATATATATATATATATATATATATATATATATATATATATATATATATATATATATATATATATATATATATATATATATATATATATATATATATATATAATACAAATAATATATATACATGTATACACACATATATGTACATACTTACATCTACATGTGTATATATATGCATATCAGAGTACAGGACGTTAGAACAATGAACTACAGACAACGGAACGAACACATAGGAAAACGGAAAGCCACTTGGAATGTTCCTTCATCAGCTGCCTCTATTCTAACCTGACGTTTCGAAGATAAGACAGAACGTACTCTAGAAT
>NC_142932.1:38770651-38780651 GCF_046866305.1 Octopus bimaculoides
TTCCATTCTCTCAGTCACTGATGTCGATTCACTGTGTCACAGGGGAGTGTGAAATAAGCACCCCATCACAGGTTTCCCCGCAGTCATTGGGTACAAACCACAGATACAAAGACATACACACAAGCCCGCACACACACATTTATAAATATAAAATGAACCCAAACGCATATATATATATATATATATATATATATATATATATATATATATATATATATATATATATATATATATATATAGTGAGAGAGGCAGATACATCGAAAGACTGATATAGATATAGTTAGATAGAAATATATATATATATATATATATATATATATATATATATATATATATATATATATATTGACCTTTTATTTATTTTCGTCTACCAAATTCACTCACTAATATTTGGTCTGTCCGAGGCTCTATTAGATGAATCTACTCTAAGTTATCACGACGTGAAACTGAATCTGGAGCATCATGGCTATAAACGAAACTTCTTACCACACAACAACGACCGGGCCCATATCCTCCTCTGTGAAGACATCTATTGTTATTGTAGATTATAGAGATACTATAATTTTATGATCATCCCATATACTTTTTACTTCTCTACTCTATTTCTGTCAAACATATTAGTTTTATATACAGCTAGATGCTAGATCTTCCATACTTAATTTCAAAAATTTATTGACAGTTATTCATTGACATATTTGTTTTATTTCTGTATGTCACAGCCCCTGTACAATTATATTTACGTATGTGATCTTAACATAACCCTTTGATTCTGTTTGCTCCTCAATCACAGATTCTACAGCAATAAGACATTTTCATTGTAACTTCTCTAACATGACATTTATAGTTTTATAAATATATATGAAAGAAAACATCACGGTAAATATTTATTTTAATCTACAGTAGTTTAATGATTATTGAAGAAAACTGAAAATTATGTGGTTGTCAACGTGTTTAAGAATCATCATCGTCATCATCCAACATTTCTTCCAGTTCCTTCTACCATCGCCATCGCCATCACAATCACTCTGTTCAATATAAATTTTCTTGTATTTTTAGATCTTAGCATCGGTTTATATGTGATTGAGTCGGAATGAGAATATTTCCTTTGCTGATGAGAACAAAATTTCGGCATATCTTATAGTGTGATTTCACGTACACGGGTCCACACTTTATAGCAAGCCAAGTCACCAACTAAATAATCCCTCGTTTAGTTGATAAATTTTAATGTTAATAAATATGGTTCCAGCAGATGAATGGAATTGTTTAAAAACAAATACTTTTTTTAATGGGGGTTTCCGTCAGTAATCGACGATCTTACATACGAATAACCTTCATGTTTGAAAATATCAGTATTAGTCTCGTGTCTTGTTGACAAGAGCTGAGAAGAAGCATATGCCAAGCAACAATCTCAATCCATTGGGTTATACATGTTGCGGCGTTAAATATTATTAAAATCACGTAAGGCGGCCTAATGGCAGGAGATTGAGTTCTCCGTGCGAAAGATTTGACAGTATTCTGCCCGTCTTTTCTTTCGTCGTTTAAATTCTGTCGCAGTCAGATTTGCTTTTCATTCCTTCGTGGTAGATAAAATAAGTACCTGCCGAGCACTGATGTCGATATAATCGACTTACTCCCACCTTTGAAGTTGCTGGCCTTGTTCCAAAATTTGAAACGAATATATATTATGAAAACCAAATAAGGCGGTGAGATGGCAAATTATACAGTCGCCGTGAAAATGCTTTGCAGCATAGCATTCGTCTTTTCTGGAAGGTTCAAATTCCGACCAGTTCTTTTATCCTCTCTAGGTCTAAGAAATAAGTACTAGTTGAGCACCACCAGTTCATGTGGTTTTAATCGATTCCACCAAAATTGTTTTTGTATTCCGCCCAAATTGAAACCAATATCATACAAACCAAATAACGCTTAGAACTAATTCAAAGACAATGGAACAGAGAGTTCCATATATCCAATGGTACTCCTCACCTGAAAATGGTATAGTTTCCTCCATTCTTTAGCCCTATTCTTTCTCTAGTCAAAAGGTAAACGTATGATTGCCTCTTTCGTGTGCTAGAAATAGAAACTACATATTTATTTAATCGTGTCCTGCCTTTTTAATATGTGGGTAAGAATATAGTTTTAGATGTACTATGTCTGCGTAAAATTCAAACCAGAGGGTCATTGTTGGAATGGCGCTTTTAGATTATGTTGATCGCGTTTTATACATGTTTGAACACTAGCGGCATATGTTCTTTTTATTCTGCAGGGAATCCCCAAAATAATGATTATAGCAAAATAAATATGCAGAGAATATTCCGATATAGGGATATAGTCGCAAGTTGCTTCCCAATCACATGCTTTCGATTTGAGTCCTACAGCGAAGTTCCATTGGGCATGTGCCTGCATCATCTTGTCGAAGAAAGCATTGGGAATGGATTTGGTAGACATAAACAGAGAAAAGCCACACAGATATTTATGTATGTTTGTGTGTGAGTACATGTGTGTATGTGCTTACGTGTGCGCTCGCGTGTATGTGTAAGCGTTTCATTGTATGTGTAACCATCTCCTATTACCGCATGATAACTGGAGCTGAGCTGTTTACGTCCCTGTAAAGTTCGGCAAAAGAACCCACTGAATAAATTATCAGGTTAAAAAGAATATATGGTGAGGTAAATTTCCTCGAGTAAAGATCTTGATGGCAGTGCTACAGCATGACCGAAATCTAACGACGGAAACGAGTAAGAGATAAAATATACATATAAATGATAAAAGTGCTGCTTTAAAACTAATGTGAATGGCTTTGTTTAGTTCCCATCTCTAATAACATGAAGCAGGTGCATAATGTTAACGAAATATATATCTTAATAGAGAGACCAGGAATCTGAAACGATAGAGCAACACTGTTAATGTGCTTTTTTGTTTATTTAGAACACAGTCAGTATATTCTGCGATAAATAGAGTGAGAAACAAAAATGCATTTGTTTTCCTATGTTTGAAAGCGTGGTAATCTTTGTCGACTTCAAGTTATAGCAACGTCAGTTGAATGCTTGGTATTCCTGTACAAGATAACTACAATAATCACTATTGATACATTTAAACAGATTATAACATACTCCATACGTCATACTCTTTACTATTTCGCCTGTATTTGGCTGTTAATATACTTGAACTGGACTCCAAATTAAGTAGCTACGCGTCTAATGTTTCATTTCAAACGGTGAGAGTTGCAGGTGTCCTTTTGTACAATAGTGTATAGTTCGGGAATTCGAATAAGTTTGAATTGTAAAACATAGGTAATACACACTCCTGAATTTTATACACAGAGAAAGAAAACGCACATATACATACCCACATACACATACAGGCGTTTATGCATACATTGCGTACCCCATGCGTGTACGCTCCATAGTTAAAAGTTTTAATTCATTTAATAGCACGTGGCATAGATTGTTAGACTGAAACATACGCATAATCAGAGCAGTAATATATATATATATATATATATATATATATATATATATATATATATATATATATATATATATATATATATATATGGGAGAATATACAAATAATAACAACAGACGAGGACAGGTGGTGTAAATAACAAAAGTATATATTAGTATGACGCTCGGGAATACGGAAAGTCTTTGACGTTTCGAGCTACGCTCTTCAACAGAAAGAAAACGGAGACAAGAAGAAAAACACGGAGAAAAAAAAATTGAATAGTGTTCAGTCAACGGTCAATATATATCTGTGTGTGTGGGTGTGTGTGTGTGTGTGTGTGTGTGTGTGTGTGTGTGTGCATGTACGTATGTATATATATATATATGCGAGTAAAAATAAATACAAAAAAGGTGGGTTTTTTGTATGATTGTGTATAGAGGAATATATTATTTTGTTTAAAAGAGTTCCAACACTGTCTGTTTTTTATGTTTTATTTATATTCCTGCAGAACCAATGTGGGGTATAGAATATGGAATATACAATATATAATATAATATACAATATATAATATAAAATAAAATAAAATAAAAATGGATGGCACCATGAAAGAAAGTATTGAATGTAGATGAAATATTGAGTGTTCAATATAAAGGATCAAATATACAAATATACATATATAAAGGCGACTCGAGTTTCAGGGCTAGTTCCCTTCGTCATGGCCGGTATGACAGACTTTAACAGACTGTAATAAGTTGGCTGGTTTTCTGTCTTTTATACCAATTCCTTTGGACAGCAGCAGTAGGTGTTTGGCTATTATTGGAATTGATGTCAAATCTATTTTTAGAAAGGATGATATTTTAATTTATTGTTTTATGTGTGTTGTAGGGATAACATTTTTAAACCCCAGTAGGTGGTTGGTTGTTCTTAGAAATGATGCCAAATCTATTTATAGAAATGATGATATCTGAGAGATTTTTTGTCTTTTAGTTACCGGGATAAGATTTTGAAACCCCAAGTAAGATGGATTTAATCATTGTTTGTTAAGAGTGGGTTTGAATTTCTTAATAAAGTCATTTTCTTTGCATTTTCTTTCAATTTCATTCCGGTTGTAAAGTTTATGGAATGGAAATATAATTAAAGTTTGATGACCACATGTTGCCAACGCACAGTTCTTCACAATTAGGGCAGTTGATGCAGTAGATTAGATTTCTACTTTTGCAGTTCATGTTCGCATTGGTGAATATTTTCCCTGTTTTTGTGTTCATATATGGGCCGGTATTGATTGATCGGCATGTGCCGCATCGGCTATCATTGCATTTGGATACAGTGAATGTTTGATTTTTTGTTGCTGAGGTCAAACCTTGCATTTGTTAATAGTCTTTTCAAGTTTTTAGGTTGTCTCTTACTGAGAGTTATATTTTGATCTGTAATGATACAAGAAGAAGAAGAAGAAGAAGAAGAAGAAGAAGAAGAAGAAGAAGAAGAAGAAGAAGAAGAAGAAGATTAACGTAATTTTGTAACGAGTGGGACTGAAATGAAACATTGATTCATTTGTATCCCTAACGTAAACATTGATCGGTGAATTTCTTGTAAACGCATTGAGTACCAGTTGAAACGTTCATTATGAAGCAGTCAAAGCGGGGGCGTATTTCCTGCACAAATGTATTTAAGTCCAGTATTGATCAATTCAATAGGGCCACTATACTATTTCTCTAATGAAATACCCGACCAAATCTCTTTGTGAATAATTGCCCAGAAATTGTTAAAACTGTGCAAAGTTTCACTCTACAAACAGCGCACAGGATATCCACGAATTTTAAAACGACCTCGAAGGTTTACTTCAAATAAGATTAAATAAAAATTCAGCAGCAACTCCCAATGCTTCTGGAACACCCATGATATCCTGCTTTTGATACTGCCCGGGGCCCATAGAAGCACCTTTAAGATTTTTAGGTACGGAAACCACTCATGGTTACGGATTATCATTGGTTGTATTTCATATCCAACGAAAGACTCTGGGTTACATTCTGTACCGCAAGGAGTGATGAACTCCAGTTCAGACACCTTGGGCAAGTTTGTTGATTTTCCAAGTTAGATCCTGCTTACTGCACTCGATTCAATGAGGATCCAGCTGGGCTGACGACATGCATTGGTCAACAACATAGCACATGGGGCCATATCGTGGGTAGATGAGGAGGAATGTCACGCGTATACCACGCGTCGGGTCGCCTGAGAAGATTCGAGAACACACTGCTACAATGACCATTGCATCCACACCTGGTCTGACCTAAGATATAATTCTTTAAATTTCTTAGTTAAACACGGCAATTATGTTTACAGCAAACTCACAGGCATGGTAGCGTGTGACACTTCTATTTAAAAGTTTTTCACCCAATATGTATATGCCAGTATCTTTATCTGCTTCCATTACAACCGTCATATTTGCATGTTTATACATACATACATATACACATAAAGATATATTCTCTTATGTTTATATTCTTGCGTAGTTTTATACACACACACACACACACGCACGCACATATATACATATATATATATATATGTGTGTGTGTGTGTGTGTGTGTGTGTGTCTGGGTTTATGTGTGTATGTGTGTATGTGTGTCTGTGTATGTGTCTGTGTGTGCCTATGTATGTATGTAAGTATGTGTGTACATATCTTGCACACGCAACTATAATTATAAAGAAGGCTGCATAATATGATACGAATTGAAGTTTTCTGATTTATAAATATATTATTTCCAGACAGTTATCTAAATGCTTCGAACGTAAATATAATTAACTTATTAAAATTGTGCAGAGAGAGACGAACAATATACATAACACGAACACTTAAGTTGTCTCGTTTGAAATTAAGTTTAAGTCGCATAAATAAATCTCACAGCATGAAATTATACTCCGTATGTTATTTGATATTATTCTTTGTTGAATTTTGGTTGTAATTTATAGTTATTCATTTACTTCTTGGTTGTTATATAATATAGATAAGCATTATGCATAGGACAAATTTACTTTTTTGTCTATTTGCATATATATAACACATGTTAAGTATTTGATTTTTGCTATTTCAATGCTACTCAATGCTAGATTGTTCATGATTATGATAAATTGAACCATATTGGACGCATGGAAAGAAATAAAGGAAAGACACAAACACTCGCACACACATATACACACAGGTATACACATACAAACATATAAAGTAGTTCATAGAAAATAAATATTTTCAAGAAATCGGGAAGATCAGAGCGCGTTAACGCCATAATGGAAAGAGTCTTGAAAAAAAAACAGAAAAAGCGAAGTATATCGAGAGTGAAAGAAGTGGAAAATTATGTTTGTAAACGAGAAAATAACAATAGGTTGCAAGTCACAATAACAGGATCGCGAATGGTTACATACCTAGAAGAGAGGTTTTCTGAGAGATGTAGATAACCGAGAAATGGGTGAAACTATAAATGTATATATCGGGATACATCTGTCTGGAGACAGTCATAAATTGCAGTTTTTCAACGTCCATGTAATACAAAGCTGCAACGTAAATATAAGTCGGAAATAGCCACAAATTTGTTTCGCTCGACTTACAATCTCACTGCAGCCATACCTGTACGTTTTCCTCGGATAAACAAACGAAAATTCCTCACAACCACAATTTTTACACGAAAGCAATTAATTCGAAATTTATTTGCTCCAGTATCCCCAAAACAAGGTTTTAATCTTTCCTATCGAAACTTATTCTATTAAACAATTAGGAAAAGAATAACAATTATATAAATATTGCTCGAACACCTCATCACAATTCAAACAAATTCTTTACAACTGTGTTTACTGTTTTATATTAATGCTAATACAAATATTATTCAATACATCGGTGTATATCTAACTAAACTTCATACTTGTAAACACAATTTACAACACAATAATGTATTTTACAAGTGAATAATGCATTTTACATAATATACACTCTCTTATATTGATGTCTGATAATGCATATTAAATAATTGAAAGCTCTTGTATTCAAGTTCTGTTTTATATTATAAAACTCTTTTCTGTTTCAGTGTTATTGAAATCATAGATTCGGTTTCAATCACTCAAAGTTAAAACCAGGTAAAATAATCTTCGCTTGTGTCTGATGTAAACGAGGATGATGTTTCATATTTGGTATTTAAATTAACAATTTATTAGCACATAAACTATCTCTAACATGTGAATATATTCAAAGCCAGAATTAATTCAAAATAATTAATAATTTCACGAATAAGCAAAGTACATTATTTTGGCACACACACATACACACTCAGTCTATCTGTCTGACTGTCTGTATCTCTCTGTCACATTTTCTTTATCATCTCATACAAATACACACACACTCAATCACACACACACACGCACACACACACATACACACACACAAACACACACGTACGCATGTATATATGAAAGAAAAATTTAGCTTCATACTTTCATGTTCTACTGAGTATATGACACTGCACTCGCACAGAAAGAAATTTAATTATTATAAATAAATAAATATATAAGCATATATATATATATATATATATATATATATATATATATGCTTCATTATAATAATTTTATATTTTAATCGTAAGAAAATGTTTGACTGACTCAATATTGTATTAAGATTATACATACACACATACAGGCATATATGCATGCATTTATATGTGTTTGTATCCCCATGAATATATAAGTAGATGATACTATATCGAATATATGACATTTAATATATACTTGTGATATTAAAGAAGATCTAGCGCTATAATAACACTTGAAGTTTAATTAAATTACTTCAGTTCATGAATAATGCATTATCTCACTAAGAGTGAACGTATTAGGAGAATATATACATAAATTACATAATGAAGAATATAGGAATTAGGATATATAAATGTCATCTACTAAGAAATCGTTTGTAGAATGACTTTTAAGCTTCCATTGATGGAAAGAAAATATGTATTTGGAACGTTGTAAAATATAATATACATTAGCTATAACTAAATAAAAGATATCGCTTAGACATAATATACAAAACAGAATATGTAAAGTGAATATATTCAGAATTATATTAAATCATATAACTAAACTTTAAATTGATGGAAAGAAATTTGAATTTATGTTATATCTCACGAAATTACTTATTTAAGTTGCAAAATATATTTCAGTTTTGTGCTCGATTTCCGCTGTTTGTGAATGTCCGGTAATTACGAAAAAATTAAATTCGCGAATAAAATCGGCTGCGATGAGTTTCCACCGGAGGATCTCAGAGTAACTTTACGCGATAAGGGGTCAATTCGGAGGTTAATGAATCTAACCTAGCTGAGATGCTATTTCTCTGCATCATGGACCGGGTAATGCGGACATGTGATTGGAACACAAGATGGCTGCTTTGAACGGTGCCGAAAGACAAGAGACCCAATGGCAGACCACGAACGAAATAGATGGATAATATCCATAGTGTCACTTGGTCATACTTGGGGATTCAGCTGGAAAGTGTTATGACGACTGATTCTGATTGGCCTATGTAGACGAGGTGCCTGAAGAACTTATCCCCATGCGGCTTCTAGTTGCGTTCTATTTCCTGTTTTTCTTCCGTTAAAAACATTTATCTTTTTACTTTCGTTTACATATTACTGTTAAATTTTTCATGAACATTTAAAATTACTTTCGTCATATATTTTCGTTACAACTGCATACATCACTTTGTACACATATTCTTAATAGCCTAGCATTTGCTAAATACAGAAATGATTTGGTGCTCACAAAGGAAAGTATATTTTAACCTCGTCACATGGAGATCATGCCCTAGCTAACATTATTTCTAAAGATGCATATTTAACACTAATTACATTAATTCTAGTTAGCAATCCAAGCAGTCCACGATATTCAGTTCATAGATGCATTTGTATTGATGTGCATAATTCATTTTGACCTTAGCTACGTGTACATCATCTATAATCACTGTTTGCACAGTCAAGAGATTAATAACTTCAAGCCTGTTCTCGTTCGTCATACTTTCCTTATGCTAACGGCTATATAGGATGCAAGTAATTCTGTTGGTTTAATCAACGAATGATGGAGGATGACTGAATTAGCATTAACTTACTTAACAAAGTGTTTATACTTGCAACTCATCAGTGCCATTTCGGTTCTGTTTTGTCCTTCTTTAGCTTGAAATAAGACTCGCTACAATTCATTTCAAGTCTGAAATTCTGCTAATGTATAAAGATAAAATTACCGTTTCCAATGTATCAATGCTAAAACAGTATAAGCTGATATGGTGATGACTTGGCTGTTATATTCAGAATAATACTCAGTTTCAATAAGCAGAATATATCCTTTTCTACTCTAGGCACAAGTGTTTGGGGGCCAGTCGATTAGATCGATCCACCAGTACGCAACTGGTACTTAATTTATCGACCCCAAAAGGATGAAAGGCAAAGTCAACCTCGGCGGAATTTGAACTCAGACTGTAAAGACAGATGAAATACCGCTAAGCATTTCGTCCGCCGTGCTA
>NC_142932.1:38785651-38810651 GCF_046866305.1 Octopus bimaculoides
TACCTCTGTAAATCCAGTAACTACACCGATATTGCTACCACAACTAATGCCATTATTAGAATTATGAAATAAATTTCGCTGCATCATAGCATGCATGTCATCTCTGCCTATATATCTTACAGAAACAATATACATATAAGCAATTCATAGAAGGATCTACACAGGAAGTTTACTGTAACTACTCAGTTGTATTTTTTTTTTACCTGCTATAGATATCCATAAATATGGGGGATACCACACCCTATCAATAAAGGAAAACGACAAGTGATGCAGTATAGCACGATGAACTACAGTTTGAAACAGAAGACCTAGTTACGGCTGATGTTTTATTTGCTTTAACGACACAAAAGATACAACAGCTACTTCAAAAATATGTTCAGCAACAAAAAAGATTATCTCTAATTCATTGAAAATCATAGAGAAGAATAACAAATCAGTAACCAACAATGCAGGAGACATATATTCGAACTGATGACCCACTGAAAGAAACAAAAAAGATAAAGTAGCATTACATCAGTGTTATGAATCTCAGATGAGATGTGGACAGCTCAATGTCTTGACAAAACATTCTTCCCAGGTAAGTATGTCGGCCTTTAAATTCATTATTTAAGATATATCGAGAAACCGATTCATGCGCCTATGTTCAGAGAGAATAATTACCGAAGGAATGACATGCTGCTGATGCGGAAATCGGCAGCCGTTATCACCCAGAATAAAAATATTCTAGTAAAAAAATGTTCCCGGAGTGTTACTTTAATATATTTTCACAGAAGACACGAGAACCAAGTTTGAACACATCGGGATTTGGATAGTCTCTCAAATGATTCGCGCCTGACGAGACATTCTTAGAAGCGTTCCCTTTTAGATATAACAAAAATGATTCGTGGTGGAATGTTAGTGTATATGATATAAATTTATGAGTATCTGAACCAGCGAAAGTAGATTACATGTCTCAAAGTAACACGTAAAAAAAAATCATCCTTCTTCGGTGGCAATTCAGAACTCTGTCAGCGTCATGAAATACCTCTACTCCACAATTTAGGTTTGCTGCTGGAATAGTCTAAGTAAGAATACATGCAGGAAATTCCATCTACGGACGATTATCTCAGTAAATTTCCTATTATGAAATGTATTTGCATTACTTATGATACACATATGCTATTTTAATCTGCATCTATTTCGGCTTACTCGTAAAACCACTGCATTTTGAAAGAATACTTTGACTCTGCTCCGAAGATATTTATGAATGAACAGTGTAAGCATCCAGTGAAGGAAAGATAAACAAAATGTACTCCGTCTGGTGAGAGGTAAATATTATTTAATAAACACAATATAGGTTTTTTATGACATACTATTAATTTCATGCGATAAAAAACAGCACTAACGCCATTTTTCAGAAAACGGCTGATCATTTAGGGCAACCACCAGACTGTGCCCACATGAAATAACAAGTTGAAAACAGGACGACGGGTTGAGCGAAAAGACGAGAAATTGTGAGAAACAGATGTAAAAGCCGGAAAGTTGGAAAGACGGAAAGGGAAAAACGAAGGTGGAAAGAAACAATATATGTGCGTATCTGTTATGCATATATATTTAGTTATGCATATATATATATATAATAACAAACTAAGGAATGGAATTCCTTCAAATGGGGTGTGTAATACATCCAATTCACTACTACGTCAGTCCAAGATGGGTATGATGCAAATTACAAACAATTAAATAAAGCGATACAATCGATAATCCAATAATGTATTTATGTGAACTTATATATGAAACGTGAACTTATATATAAAATGCATATGCATGCGCATTTATCGACAAATGTACATATGTGTATATGTGTCAATAAGATAGCATGGCATAGATTCTCTATGCATCCGCACATGTCAATGTACATTCATATATAATAATTATGACCACATATTGAAACATAACACACAGATTTCAGCTTGACTAGAACCTGCGAATATGATTACGGATATACACCACTACGGACGAACACATAATTTTATGTTTCATGTATATGTAGAAATGTCTGCCTATTAACTCGTACGCATCACACTCACCCAGCTTTGCCTGTGTGTGTCCTAATGAAACGATAACTGATAACGAAATGCCTATATAAACACATACCTATGCATGTATGTACAAATATACATAATTTTGCGTCGACATTTCACGAAGATCATGAGGTGCAAAACCTCTCCCCCACCCGCACATGTCCCTCTCTCTCTCTCTTTCTCTTTATTTCTCACACGCTCTCACTTCAACATCAATATTTTCTTGACATATTTCTCCCATGCTACCAGCAAATGAATTATTTACATCACGTTTAAAAATCATGACTTTTTTCATAAGTATATTTTCTAGATGAAAAACCGGAAATTTTCACTAAAACAAATGCACACAAAATATAATGTAAAACTATAACGAAAATATCAATTCTCATATATTTTCATCATTTTCTTTTTTCCCTACACTTGATTTCTTTAAAAATGTAACATAAAATTTATTAATGGTCGTGCTGAAAATATAATTTTTAAACTTTTTTGTTTATAGTTATATTTCCTATTATTTTCTAATTAGATAACGATTCAAACATTCCATATCAATTATCGTTTTAACTTACAACATTTTTCTGTAACATAAATTTATGTATTTATGTCTAATGAAATATAAGAAAAAAATGCATGGTGATATATGACTTTGTTAAATTTTAAAATGATATTTCATATACGCCTCTATTTAAATGCAACACATATGATTTTAAGAACCGTTTGTTAATTATTAAATTAATTTAGTCGGGTTACATTACATTGTTAAATTTAATTTACATAAATTTCCGTTAATTGAAATTTAAATAAATATTTTTTTTTAAATATTAGAATGACTACTTCTAGTAATTAATTCTTAAAATGAAATGAATTGACAGGTAAAATATGATGAGCAACTGTCTTGCGCTTCCGCTCATTCGATTATTATTATTATTACTATTATTATTATTATTATTATTATTATTATTATTATTATTATTATTATTATTATATTTTTTTACATAAAACATTTTTTTTGGCAAAAGTCAAACATAAAATAATAATAATAATAATAATAATAATAATAGAGTCAACATTTAAAGAAGAGTGCCATTTGCTATCTCGTGAACAATATTTCGACATCTTGCGTGTCTTCCACTGGTTCAAAAAATAAATTTGTCAATCTACTTCATTTTCGTTTATATAGAAAGGATTGAGGAAACTCCTCCTGAAGATATAGAGTCAAAATTTAAAGAAGAGTGCCATTTGCTATCTCGTGAACAATATTTCGACATCTTGCGTGTCTTCCACTGGTTCAAAAAATAAATTTGTCAATCTACTTCATTTTCGTTTATATAGAAAGGATTGAGGTAACTCCTCCTGAAGATATAGAGTCAAAATTTAAAGAAGAGTGTCGAAATATTGTTCACGAGATAGCAAATGGCACTCTTCTTTAAATTTTGACTCTATATCTTCAGGAGGAGTTACCTCAATCCTTTCTATATAAACGAAAATGAAGTAGATTCACAAATTTATTTTTTGAACCAGTGGAAGACACGCAAGATGTCGAAATATTGTTCACGAGATAGCAAATGGCACTCTTCTTTAAATTTTGACTCTATATATTCAGGAGGAGTTACCTCAATCCTTTCTATATAAATAATAATAATAATAATAATAATAATAATAATAATAATAATAATAATAATAATAGACGCAAATAGGCCAGACATCATACTGAAAGACTTCAGACAAAAATCATGCCTCCTCATTGATATGACTGTCCCAATTGATATAAACGTATCTGTCAAGACCTACCAAAAACTGAGCAAATATAAAGATCTTGAAATAGAAATTAGCAAAATGTGTAATCTGAAGACGAAAACAATACCTATTGTCATAGGTGCCCTGGGAATGACAGCGAAACGGGCTGATTACTACCTAGCTCAGATACCAGGAAACCCCAAAATGGCTGAAGTCCAAAAGATAGTGCTCATGGGAACTGCCCATATCCTACGTAAAATACTGTCTATGTGATCTCAAATTTTAAAGCAAACATAATTTTCTTATGGTTTCTTAAACATTCACTTGAACAAAACTGTACAAATCCAAATATATGGTACCCTAGGCATAACACCTACATGAACTTCTAACTTGTTGTCTCTTGAGGTCTCTGGGTGAGACTTGGATCCAACTTGTACAAATGCAAAACAAAAGTCAAACATAAAATAATAATAATAATAATAATAATAATAATAATAATAATAATAATGATAATAATAATCGTAATTATAATAATTTTAACAGCAAAGATTAAGATAATATTCCTGCTCATCAATTTATGATATACTAGTAAAATGGTAATAATCCATTTTCAATTTCGGCGCAATGGTGGCAATTTTTAAGGGAGTAATCGTGTCGAATACAACGATTCCTGTTCTTGGCTCTTATTTATTTTATCGATCATAAAAAAAGATGAAGGAAATCTTCACAGTGATGGAATCTGAATACAGAGTCTAATGCTTTCGAAGAAATATCGTTAAACACATTTTCTAACGCACAAGTTCATAATTCTACAAACATGGGCAGCTCTTATTCTGATAAGGTGCCATTATCTTTCCTGGCACTCTGTCTTTCTTTCTGTTATATTTGCCTTTTCCATATTTCCCAGGATAAAACTTAAATCCTTTAACTCACAAACTATTCTATTACTTTTGACAGTTTTTTCTTCTTTGTTTCTCTCTTTCATACCTCTTATTTCCTCCAATGCTCTTCACTTCTGAAGCAAGTCTTTGTTGTTTGTGTGTTTTATTGCCTATTAGTTTATTAGTGGGCGTGTAAATAAGCGAGTGAGTAAGGGTAAAATTATTTATATATTAAACATGAAAATACACGATGGTTTTCCACTGTTCTCACTTAAACATAACATAAATAAATAAAAGTAAAAACAGAAATAATCGTATTTTAGAATATAAATATTTTACAATATGTTGATATTAAAAGATGGCCTCACACTACTCCCGTATAATTTATTTTATAAAAATATTCATTTGAAAAACTGAAACTATATTTTGTAAGAAACAACTCATCTACTCTTTCTCATTCTGTCTGTCTATTTCTCTCGTTCTCTTTCTCTGTCTCTCTCTCTCTCCCTCTCTTTCCCTCTCTCTCTCTCTCTCTCTCTCTCTCTTTCTCTCAATGTGTCAAATTATATTCTTACTCCGCACAATGCTTTAAAGCGATGAATTTCAAAAGTGAAAGTGCAACTCAAATACCTTTCTTAAACATCCACGGATAAAAGAAATAGTCATTTATTCCATTCATCAAAGGGGCAATTATTATAATAGAGAAAAAATTGTGTGAAAAAAAAGAAGACGACATGTATTGAAATAATTGAAGATATTCAGTAGAAATTTGTCACAACCACAACTTAGGAATGGAGAAGGTTAGGGGGGGGTCGAAATTGTTTTGAATTAAAATCTCTACAATCAATATAGCATTTGTTATCGTTTTCGGAATATTTTCAGAGAAAATTACTAAGAAAAAATGTCTAGAGATCTGCATAACATCAGTAGAAATCTGAAATATATTTTAATACTAGAAAATTCGTAAACCAAACATATGAAAAATAAACCAATGTAAGTTGTGAAATAGCATTCAAATATCTGCCATTGAATGCAAAATTTGAATGACGCGTTGTACAAAATTAACAATGCAGTATATCTGCCTTTTACTCCTACATTCTTAGGCTTCGCAATGCGAATGTTAACAAGGATCGCAAAGAACAATGTTCGCTATTTTCTTCAATTCTATGGAATATTCTATAGAAATATTCCTGTCATTAAGTTTCTTATAATAAATAACATGAATGAAATTCATGTTTGTTCTTTCGCAAGCAATTTACTTTTTCGTTTTTTCATCTGTATTTTCGAAGATTTAAGTTCTCTAATGCCTATTTCGAAGCCTTCTGAAAGAGTTATAATCTCCTAAAGGTTTTTTTTTGTATTATATATAATTTGCCAAAAAGAAAAAAAGTGTAATTTTGACTTACAAAAGAGAAAAGTGTGAAAAGATGTAAAATAGGAATTTGCTACCATTTATTCTTTATTTAGCTATTCAATTCCTTTTTTTTATTTCAGGGTTACACACTTAGAGCATCTTTTGATTCTGTCACCAATTGCCACGAATTTCTGTTATTCTACAAAGAACCACTTCAATTACTTGCAGAGGTTTATCGTGATAATAATATCAGTCGCTTAAAGTAATCTTGTTTTTTTGCGAAATAAGAGGAACAACTATGCTAGGAATGAAATGTTCTGTTTCTGGATCTTAGATGCTACTGTCTACAGCATGAATATATTATACATACAATTTACACCATACATGTTTGTATATACGTCTATGTGTGAGTGAATGAGTGTATTATACATTCGCTAGCATTCTTACAAAAGGATTTGATGCTCTTAGCCTAGACATTTCTGGGGACAACCAGGTCGAATCATCTCAAGTGTAACTGTCCGAAATGGTCGTGATTTCGTATTTTAGTGATGAAAGAAAGCCAAGAACGACCCGTCTTTTTTGCCTGTCCTTCTAATTGTTGTCCGCTTTTGTATCATCTATCTGTCCGAACGTTTTAATGCCCTCTACTGCGTTTTTGTTCCATTTATATATATACGTATATATATATATATATATATATATATATATATATATATATATATATATATATATATATATATATATATATATATATATATATATATATATATATATATATATATATATATATATACCTACTCGTATATTCAAATATGCTGAAGCAACAAGTTTCTTAGAAACCTTAAGAAATATACCCAACAAATAATGAATAGATGACCCATATCCAGGGATATCAACCTGAAAAATAACATATATACAAATATAAATAGTGAAATGATAGTAAATTAGATATTGCTTAGTCTCTGCATCTGAAGGTTTGTAACTTGCTAAAAAAAATACTTTTCAAACTTTTGGTAGTTATGTCCAGGATGTGTCCTGGTGATGGTAGTTATGTCCAGAGTGTAGGGACATCGATTGATGTAAGAATGGTTTTAATGACTACAAATTTCAACTTGCCGGTACGTCCTAGTTTGCATTTGGCGATATTTCTGAGGTTAAAACATATGGCAGCTAATCATACTTGTGCTTCTGTTCTAATGAGCTGTATTAAATAAGTACGAGTACAATTCATGTGATTATGATACATATTTAGTGTATTAGTAGAGTACGTTCAAAGCATTTGCATGTAGATGAGTGGAAACGACTAGCGGAATTGCTGATTAATCCAGTTAAACTTCTCGTTTCAGCTCTGTGCTAAATTTCGGGTTTGAATTTATCGTATAAATTAAGCTATGGAGAACGCCACTCAAGGGATGTTCATCGTTATAATGGAGTGTGGCAATATTAAAAAAATCTCTCTCCCTATCTCCCCCTCACTCTCTTTCTATCTCTCTTTCAACCGATCAGTTAGAAACTTTTCTGCTGATGCTCGCGAGTAGAATACTAATTGTAGCTGTGCCTGGTTGGAATTTCTACAGATAAAAAGAAGAGAAATATTTCCTCTTTTGGCTTTCTATAACCTTAGTAATATCTTATCTCATTGATTTAGTCATATAGTTAGACGAAAGTTGCTACTTTCTAGTCTAGTTAATGTTTCATGTAGGAAGATTTCTTCGAATTTTCATGAGATTCTTCTTCATATTTACCATGCCGTAGTCCCTTAAATAGCTTCAAATTTCCAGGCAGTATTTACTGTAGTAGCCCACAAAAGTATATGTCGACCTCGGCGGAATTGAACGTATAGACAGATGAAATACCGCTAAGCATTTCGCCTGGCGTTATAAATTTGTTGCCAACTCACTGCCTTGAAATACAGAGTATATTTAGAATGGAAAAACAACCTTATGCTGAAATGGTAGTCTGTACATGATTTCCATTTATATATCTTTCAATTAAATTAGATGGAAATCAAACTGGCAAAATTCTTTGGTCTTCCCGACAAGTAAAAGAGCGTATTTATTCAGGAAAACAAATCACTTAAGTATCTTACCTGCATTAATAAGACAATTTCATATTAACTAGAACTATATTGCAACTATTACTGTCAATTTTAGAAATTCAGCTTTCATGCGAGTTGGGAAATATTTTATTACCTTCCCAAAGATTCAATTTATATGTCGTATACATGATAAAGTTCCAATGTAAACAACAATTTTCAATGTAATATAAATGAATATAGTTTCCTATATATCCACAGCCTTTACTTTCCATTATATTGACTTCCACACTAAAACACATTAGTTTACATGTATCGTATCAAAATGCAAAATGAGCGAACAATTTTTATTTTTGCTATGTCTTAGTTGTATGTATATATATATTTGTGAATACGTTTCTGTTTGTTTACCTATCTGTCTGTCTGTATGTCTCTGTCTCTGTCTCTTTCTCTGTCTCTGTCTGTCTCTCTCTCTCTATCTCTCTCTCTCTCTTACTCTCTCAAGCACTCTCTCTCTCTCTCTCTCTTACTCTCCCAAGCACTCTCTCTCCCTCACTGTTAGTGGTCCATGAAACTTTGAGTCACATGCAGTTGAAAGAATATGTCTTGGGTAATATATATATATATGTATATAATACAAATAATATGTAAGCATATGCATATATACGTACATGTATGTACATACGTACGTCTACATGTATATATAGATGCATATCTGGGTACTGGACGTCACAAAGAAACGTGGACAAAATGAAAAATGAGAACATAAACAGAGCACATACATACATACATACATGCATATATGCATACATGCATACATACATACATATATGCATACATATATATATATATATATATATATATATATATATATATATATATATATATATATATATATATATATATATATATATATATATATATATATATATATATATATATATATATATATATATATATATATATATATATATATATGTATTTTCCATTTTTTCTATATTTATATTTGAACAGTTCGAAGACTTGAGTCCATATTCATGTTTGTAACGAGAACACTAATTACATATATTCGTTGCCTTTTCCGTTTGTAAAATGAGTGATGGAAACGGAGTCATTTTATAATGTCGTTGATAAATCATTGAAATTTACTGATGTTCAAAGGAAAACCATTTTTTCTGGCAATCCCTCATTTTTTTTACTTCTTCACATTTTCACTTAACATGATTTTCTCCATTTTAATCTCATTTCTGAGATCTTCACATATCTTCTTAAACCTTTTCATTTGTGCTGTACCTGTTCTGTTCCAACATTTGTCGATATCCATTACTCCGGTATTCAAAGATGTGAATTTGTCATTTCTTTTCCTTTTCATTTGTTCCTTTTTCTATGCCTCCCTTCATCGCTGATTACCTTCACACATTTCATATTGCTTTTATTTGTTTTGAAATCTTTACTTATTATTTCCTAATACATTTTTTTCTTTCAAATCTACTAGAAATTTCTACAAAACTCATTATTATTATTATTATTACTATTATTATTGTTGTTATCTTTCTTTTTAATTTTTATACATTTTAAGAAACTATCTTTTTAACTTAGCAGTCAGGAGTTGTTCAGCAGCGCATTTAGTTTGGGGCTATTTTCGACTAAATTCTCTCCAAATTTTATCCGAATACATCTTCGTATTTTCTTTCCTTGTGTGGTTATAGTATCTCTGTAAAATATGCAGGTAAATTAGAAATATATGATTCTCGCGTAAATTGAAGCTTGCTTTTTTTTCTGATTTATTTGAGAAAATCTAACAGTAAAATCAGTTCATTATTTAGATTCTCCTCACTTTTCTTTGGGTTCAGTTTTACATGAACCTGCTGATTTTAAATATTGCAAAAGCGAGTTTATGTAATATTTTGAACATAAAATTCGAAATATGTGTTCCTTTATGAATATATGAATATACGTTGTGCATTATATCACTGGAAATTAACTATACGACGTTAATGACAGATGATCACGTTGATGTGTTACTGATGTGAACCGTGCTGAAACTAACCTTGCGGTCTGGGTTCAAATTAGTATGAGGTTGATTATCCTTTACATTATTTCAGGGTTCGATAATTAATAGACATGAATTAGGTCGAGTTAGTCGACTTATATCATCACCCAAGATTTCAAGACATATGCCAAAATTAAAGGTGATTAATATTATTAATATCACATTTAATGTTACACATATTTTTCCTAATCATTTGGAAGACACACACGGAGATACACACACGCACACACACGCACGCATACATACACACACACACACACACTATATATATACTTATATGTATGTGTGAGTGCATATGAATATTAAAGCTGATATGCTTAAATTTATTCATTCTCTATATTTTTTGCTATGCATATAATTCATTCCTTTTATGTCATATATTAATTTATGTCTTCAGAATTGATACCCCAATTCATATGCCTCAAATATTTAGTTTAATTTCGTTATGTATGCCTATCCAATTTTTTTTTTCTTCAGTTCTCTATATATAGGCTCTGAATTATTTCGATCCAATTTCATTTTCTTTCTCTTTCTCAATTCAGGTGCCAAAACACCTACGCACTGGACACATCGCCTACGGATTAATTCTCATTTATTTGTCAAACAAAAGGTCTTAAGTCTCCAATGATATCATAATCTGAGCACATTTTCATTATAGGCTTAATCTGCTCGGACTAATCCTAAATTATGAACAATGAAAAGATTTATCACATTTTGATTATCATTTAATCCTGTATGCATTATTCAATAAAATAGTTTTTTTTTAGTTCCGGTCTTAACAATTCGTTACATTCACACAAAAGGTACACCACGTTCACAATGAATTCTTGAAAAAAAATAGTTGTAAAATATATATCAAGGAATATCCAGGTATAGATTTCTATGTACTTTCCGATGTGGAGGCGCAATGGCCCAGTGGTTAGGGCAGCGGACTCGCGGTCATAGGATTATGGTTTCGATTCCCAGACCGTGCGTTGTGAGTGTTTATTGAGCAAAAACACCTAAAGCTACACGAGGCTCCGGCAGGGGATGGTGCCGAACCCTGCTGTACTCTTTCAGGACAACTTTCTCACTCTTTCTTCCTGTTTCTGTTGTACCTGTATTTCAAAGGGCCAGTCTTGTCACACTGTGTCACGCTGAATATCCCCGAGAACTACATTAAGGGTACACGTGTCTGTAGAGTACTCAGCCACTTGCACGTTAATTTCACGAGCAGGCTGTTCCGTTAATCGGATCAACTGGAACCCTCGACGTCATAAGCGACGGAGTGCCAACAACAACAACAACTTTCCAATATAGTCAACATTTGCGTTGCCCAGCAATGCTCGATATATGTAGTTTTATATAACTGTGATTTGCTGTACAATTTGTCATTTCTTACCTATTTGCTTTCGACGGGGACTAAATATTTTATTCGGTGCATACAAAACTCCGACATTATTAGACAAGTGACACGTGAATCTACAATGTTACTCATTCATTTGTCGCTTGGATATCAATATAAAATAATGAGTAGTTATTCATGTATTCTTTTGCTCTTTTATTTGTTTCATTCATTACACTGCAGCCATACTGGAGCACCGCGTTTAGTCGAACAAATCGACCCCAGGACTTATTCTATGTAAGCCTAGGACTTATTCTATCGGTCTCTTTTCGCCGAACGCTCACGTATGGGTACGTAAACCCACCAGTATCGGTTGTCAAGCGATATCGGGGGGGGGGGGGGGGGGGGCAAACACAGGCACACAAACGTACGCATACACACACACACACAGACATACACACACGCACGCATATATATATGACGTGCTTCTTCCAGCTTCCACTCACAAGGCTTTGGTCAGTCCGAGACTATATTGAAGACACTTGTCCAAGGTGCCACGCAGTGGGACTGAACCCGGAACCATGTGGTCGGTAAGCAAGCTACTTACAACACAGCCACTCCTGCGCCTATATGTATAATATATTTAAGATATGGTTTCCTTATTTTATGACATGAAAACAAAGACAAAATAATGCACACAATGATACATAATGTTTGCGATCAATCTGATGAACTTATGTCTGCTTTTCCAAAAATAGTTTCATAATGTGGGGAAAATTGAACGGTGTTTTAGAGCATAAAGATTGGATTTTCGACCGCAAAAAGTTAGCTGACATGGTGGACTAGATGATAACTGAGTGTTGGAAAAAGGGTTATCTGTATCATGATGACTCACGCCGAATGTCAAAATGCCGAAATTATGACTACAGCTTAGTGTATTGTGAACAATATACAAGCTATTAGACATGACACGAACATTTGTCACGCAGCAATTGTTCCGAATGCGCCTGACAGGTGGAATTCAACCAACAACACCAGGAGAAGGTGATGGAAGATCAGAACATGGGAAACTCGGCTTCGGTGAGAGAGATGAGAATCGGATTTACCACCACGAAGCTGGATGTGAATCAGTCCCTTCCGAGCAATTCAAAGAAGCAGCACAAGGGAGGAATATATTCTGACAGGCGAGATCAGGCACAATGGTTTGACGAATGCAAAGAATATCCCCAACAGTCTCAGATGTTCTGTTTAGCAAAGGATAATCTGGTTCCTTAGATGAAAAGGACTTCTGCCAGGACTACTTGCATGATGCACATAAAACAAGATTGCTTGCCTTCATATCATGAAAATCAAGCTCCGCCAAACTGTGATGATCTATGTGTGTGTCTCCATTGGGGTGACGTTATGCCCAATCGTAGATAATAGTTTTTTTTTTATTTCTTATATTTTCATTTGCCTTGCTCAATTCTGGCGTTTGCTGAAATTTTCTTGAGAACACATTCTTTGTGTTAAGGCGATTTGACGTCTATCTTTAGTATTTAGGAATACACTTTTCGTAGTCAATCCTCTTAATCTGTATATATGTATGCATGTATATATGTGTGTGTGTGTGTGTGTGTGTATATATATGTATATATATATATATATATATATATATATATATATATATATATATATATATATGTATATGTGCGTGTGTGTGTATGTGTGTGTGTGTGTGTTTGTATGTGTGTGTGTGTGTTAAAGCAATGCAAAAATAGCATATATTACGTGAATTTATATTCAGCCTCTAAAAATCATATCACAGATATAACGATATAAATAACTACCATCACAATATCAATACAAGTAGGTTGCATACAATGAATTATATGTTTATGAAATACATTAGTTACGTCGTTTATTTACAATATCAAACAATCCTGTGTACAATATTGCACAGATTATTACGATATACTATATCAGAAATGTAGTAGTTTACTTAAGAAACGATTTTGCACCCAGACGGAAATTGATCACAAAATCTGGCTTCATTTACACCGTATATATCAAAGACGGAAGATGGATTCCTTTAGCGATGCGTACGAACAAAATGTATGTACTTTTTATGATAATGTTATTAATTCATTAAGAATTCATTGGAACACACTGAACATAATGTAAATGTTTGAAGATTAAGCCAATGAATTTGTTTGTTAATTATGCTGAATATATTGGCATTCGCGATGAAAATATTGTTCGATAGAATTACATGAATACATCGTCATATATATTGTTGATTCAGAACCTCAAAAAAGCTGACAAATTATCGAACATCAGAATTAACACATTCTAGAATTTAATAAATAACATCTATCTACAAAGAACATTTCTATGCCTGTTCTGCTTCATGTATACAGAGTAGTAGTTAAACTGAGAAGTAACAATAAATTAAACGAATATAAATCTTGAATGAACTGAAATACAAATATAAAAATTAAATCGAGTAGCATAGATTTGATTCAACCAGCCATTGACACTCCTTAATTCTAAATATAAACAAGAGCATTTTAAGCAAGACCAATGTCCTATATTCTTTATTATGAGCACATTGACTCTACAAAGAAAGGACAATACAAGGACAGACAGCACAACACAGTGGGGGACATAAAACATATAACGAATGAAATTATGAATATAATGATATAATTAAAAATGAAATGTCTTCCCTCCCTCCCGCCCCACACGCAGGTAGTGTATTTTAACGGTTTATGTAACACATATTAGCATTACAGATAATTATTCTCTATTTTGCATCGTTTTTTTCTTATTTTAAGTCATTATTTTGAAATTTTTAATATGTCACTTACTTTCATATTACTTATTGTATTATATCCTCAAATACCACCACTGGTGGTATCTCGTCGTATCGAAACTGTAACGGCGATATTTCGATTTTTTCACCAAAGAGTTCCTTTAATCTTTCTGTCAAAGTTTTTCCACTCGTGCCCTAAATATTTATTGATAAAAATATATGCTTTGTTGCAATGTCAAGCATTGGTTCTCAAGCATTCTTATCTTAAATGATTGAAGTGCTAACACGCGCATGTTTTGGCTTGGTGTAAAAAATAGCCTGCAGCAAATATTTATTTGATAGAGCAAATTTACATATTATTCGGAATATTTTCCCTTATTAAATGTCCTGTTGTATTAGAACGTAAGTGCATTTTATATATTTCTGTATATATAAGGAAAGCCAAATGCTTTGCTCGTTGTATATAATTATTCGTACAGGATATGTGCCTTTTATCATTTTGCGGGAAAATGAAGCTACAAAGAAACAGGTATTCATGTTCATCTCAGTCCGTGTTACTTCGAAAACAAAAAAAAAATCAAACATGCATCGTGATAAGCGAAAACATTATCAAATATTAGTTGGCACATATCGAAAGGAAGACGGGATTCACCGCAACATCGTCAGTGTGGTCTTCGTAGAAATTGTTGTCACCAACATCGAATACCATCGTCGTTATCATCATCATCATGGGCATCGTTATCATCATCATTAGTATTATCTTCATCATCAAAATCGTCTTCCTCATCCCCATTAGCATCATCAGTAACGTCCACCTCCTCTGCTTTATGATAATCATCAGCATTCGCTATCAACATCGCCGAAGTTATCTTTCTATCCTGTTTCATTAATTCATTTTTTTTTTTGCCAATTTATTTGTCAAAGAAAGAAAATTACTATTTAATTTTTCATCATCATCATCATCATCATCATCATCATCATCATCATCATTATTATTATTATTATTATTATTATTATTATTATCAATATCATTATTATGTACTTTTTTCATGCGTGCTGAAAATAGTTATATCTGAAAATATACAGCGATTATTTCTTAGCATAAATGATAATTCCATAATTATTTTTGCTTCATTGATTTTTACACCGTTTCTATAGAGCCAAGATTCATTTCTCTGTTCATCTTCTTCGTTTTTTTATTGTTTTAGACTCTTCGTTTTATTGCCGGCATTATTGTGGACACTTCTCTAAATATGACAGCAAATAGATGTACAGTGTTGTAATTACTCACCTATTTATTCTCTTAGTCCTCCTCCTCCTCCTCTTCCTCCTTCCTTTTCTTCTTATTTTTCTTCTTCTTCTTCTTCTTCTTCTTCTTCTTCTTCTTCTTCTTCTTCTTCATCTTCTTCTTTTTCTTCTTTTTCTTCTTCTTCATCATCTTCTTCTTCTTCTTCTTCTTCTTCTTCTTCTTCTTCTTCTTCTTCTTCTTCTTCTTCTTCTTCTTCTTCTTCTTCTTTCTGTGTACACCCATCATAACAACACTCCTGAACATGGTAAATTAGAAGCATGCATCACATGTTCTCGCAACAAGATAACCAGCGTATGACCTTTGCCGATGGGCCCAAATTAGAATCTTCTGCAGTTTGAGTTGCATGTCCCTCTCGAAAGTTTCCTGACTCAAGTTTATTTAATGATGCCGTACGAAACATCAATGCTTCCAGAGGTGAATAATTCGAACCTTCCATAATTCCACGAAACTCAGAGATACGATTCCCTCACCACCACCCCCGGCACCACCATTATTCCCGCTCGGACAAGAGATGTACATATCGTCAGACAATAGGGGACATGCTCAACTAGTTGAGCAACTGACAACCAAATCTTCATTATTGAGCAGCATATTTGCTGTTGTCCCTCGTTTACACCAAATCAATGCATGCACGTCTTAGCACTTCCAAACGTTTAAGATAAGAATGCTTGAGAACCACTGACTGGTTCTGCAACTGGACATATATTCATATCATCATCATCATCATCATCATCATCATCATCATCATCATCTATCATTAATAATAATATTTTGTTATTACTCATGTTGTTATGGCGGCGACATGTCAGATCGTCAGCGAAATACATTGTGAAGTACATTTCGCCCGGCGAAATACATTGCGGCATTTCATCCGTCTTTACGTTCTGAGTTCGATTTCCGCCAAGGTCGATTATACCTTTTAGCCTTCCGTAAATAATTACGAGTTATACAACAGGGTCGATATGATCGATGAGCCCCTTCTCCCAAAATTTAAAGCCTTCTGCCTTTAATAGAAAGGATTATTATTATTTTTGTGAAGATGCGTGGTTTATCGTTTCGGGCTTTCATCTCACGAATGTAATGCCGTGATTATTATTCTTGGCAGCTCGTCATATCCTTGAGCAGGGGGCTACAGTAGAAAGTGTCATTACTACTGTCCTACTTGCTGTTTTTACTTTATTTTATTCCATCTAAATGTTTACCATCATCCACGCAATTTTCATCGTTATCGTTATTACTGCTGTAACAGCCATTGCCACTGTAAGAAACCAAACACACAACAGCCACTACTACTATTACTACTACTGCTACTACTTCTACTAATAATGCTACTACTGCTAGTATTACTACTACTACTACTACTACTACTACTACTACTACTACTACTACTACTACTACTACTACAACTACTACTATTACTACTTGTTGCGTAATATTTAATTGTTAAAACAATCAAAATCGGAAAATTAATATTAAGCTTTTTGCTAAGATTTCTAACATGAAAACACGGTTTCATAAAAACTAAGTGATGGATTTCATTGTAACAATTTTTTAATGAAATTATGCTGCATGGCTTATCTTAAAGATGAAAATAATTCCATTCAACAACAAAATACACTTTAGTCAGCGCGTAACTGCGTTACGGTCAATAAACACAGGCAATTTGATCACAGTCTTCTGAACATAGATCACAGATTAATGTCTGATGAATTTTTGGTAAGTGACTAATTAATTTCTTGTTATAGTGTCTCCCATAATTAAAGAAATAAATTTGACTGATGTAGCATACTTTATATGATCCCTATGTACGACACTACTACAACACACGTGTACACGCAAGCACACAAACACACACACGTACACAGACACGCAACCACGCACGAATGTATATATATGCATATATAGCGTGAAACGAGGTTACTTTGAAAAGTTTTAGATTTCTTATTGCAATAATTCCATAACTCTTTTCAATCTTAACTAAATTTGATTACTTTAAGGGAACTAAATAGGTGAACTGATATATGAAATAAAAATATGTTGCACTCAATATTTGATTGCATTGTTTTATGCAGTTGTCGTTGTTCAGAGCAACCCCTGATTAGGGCTTACTTTGAGAGAATTTATTTATTAATTTTTTTTTTTGAAAAAGGTGAATATGTTATTTGTAATGATAAGTTTTCCATCTACTGTAAGAATCGCTTTTAAATGCTGGTAGTATGAGGACACTTATGTTGTACTTAAACATGCTCTGGATCTTTTGATATTTTGGCACAGGCGCGATGCTAATTGGGATTTGTTTCGCTTTAAAAATGAAGTTGCCCATTCAGCAGAAGGAAACTTATATTTAAATTACGTTACCGTGCGACTTTCAGCTGTGATATAAAGAGGAAACAAAATATTATATTTAGTTCAGTTACCCCGGCGTTAAACTCCATTTCACGGAGTGTGTGTGAGTGTGTGTGTGTGTGTGTGTGCGTGTGTGTGTGTGTGTGTGTGTGTGTGTAGATAGATAGATAGATAGATAGATAGATAGATATGCATATATCGGAATCCTGACTGTCTCCTTGTTCTTAAGATATATATATATATATATATATATATATATATATATATATATATATATATATATATATATATATATATATATATATATATATATATATATATATATATTGGCAAACAGGACACAGTAGTGTGTCGATAAGCCAGCTGGAGGAGATGTCCTCCTGGGGCTAAACGCAACAGTAGCATCCACCCCTAGGGGTCAGCCACACTTAAGTGGCAATATACTACACTTTATCGTGCAGTTACTGTTAATACTTCATTTAGAGAATTAACATCGCTTATATATATATATGTGTATATGTATATATATATATATATATATATATATATATATATATATATATATATATATATATATATAGGTGCAGGCATTGCTATGTGGACAGAAGTTGTTTCCGAAGAGCTTAGTTCCATTGCTCAATATCATTGTTTGGCACCCTGAGCAAGTGTCACCTGCACCCGACCAATGCATTCTGAGTGGATTTGGTAGATAGAAACTAATACAATAATATCAATGCGTGTTTCTCTTTGTATTTGCGGTTGTTCCTCCTATCACCACTTCACAACTGGTGCTGGTGTACTTAGGTCACCGTCACTTAGTGGTTTGGCAAAAGAGACCGACATAATAAGTACTATGCTTACGGAATAAGTCCTGGTGTCGGGTTTGACTAAACCCCCTCAATGTAGTGGTGTTGCATGTTAAAATGACCAAAACGTGTAAAAGAACACGCAAACACACACGCACACATACATTTATACATTTATATATATGGGCGAGTATGCGTGAGTGTTTGTCTGTGTATGAATATATATATAGATATACATTCCAAAATGTAACTACATGTGGCTTGTTGGCGATATTCCTTCATTTTCTATTAATACGTTGCGGGTACCACGTCCTTGCGTTGTTTGTCATTTCCTTGTGCTCTTCTGACGTTTTTTTTTTATAAATTAACTATATATATATATGGTAAGGGCATTGCTATATATAAATGCCTCACGTTAGGAGGGACTCTTAAAGTCAAAATTACCATAATAAACACATTGTACCGAGCGCGTGGGAATGCAACTATCATATGATTTCATAATTAGTGCACACAATGCAGTTTTTAATTGTCAGTGCAAACCTATTCAAGACACATAAAAAAGAATGAACAAAACATCGACATACCAGACAACACCACATGTATCCAGCATAATACATAGAATTGCTTACACTTATATATCTATGTAATTGGCGGACTTTTCGAATTGCATCTCGGCACACGTGTATGTTCAGAATAAAAGTCAGCACAGAATATATTCCGGTTAAATTTACAATTTAAAAATATGATAGAGTCTTTATAAGAATTTATCAAGTGGGTAGCTGAAAAACCTAATAAGGGAACAATTTATTAATTATTGATATCTAGATAAGTAGCAGTTTCAGTGAGGTAGACGTTTTCTGAACGTAACACCTATTGACATGTTCCCCTAAATTTTGACACACTAAGGGAGACATAGATCAAAATTAATGGAAAGTACACAAATATAATAACATTAAAACGGATTACTAATTTTGAAAACAAAACCGTTCAATTAACTATGCAGAAATGAAAGCATTTCTCAAACATACTTTCACTGATTACAAAGTAAGTGAGTCACCAGTGTGGTTTATGAGAAATACATTTTCAATTATTTATGTATATATATACGCATGTTTATATGCATGTTTATGTACGTGTGGGTGTGTAAGGGTGTTAATATATATGTGTCTGTATAGTTGTAGTTGTACCTACATATTACTAATGACAAATAATTTTAACACATAGTTATCTGTAACATTGAAAGACATGGTATGGACATGTTATATTTTGAGATATCTACATCCTTCGTAAATTTTACATTTTAGATCACAGACTGCACTTAACAGAATATGAAACAGCAACGTTCTAATTCATTGCCGAGTACACTATCAGCTTTAATATTCTTGAAATCATTTGGTGTTATATTTGGAGTGTTTTTTGAGAAGCGTTGATTCAGTTAAATTGCTATAGTAAGAGATTTAGTTACAAATCAACTATTTCATTAAAGAAGTTGGAAAAAAAATATGACGCAAAATGCATTTAAAATTTAGCTCAAACAACTGTACAAAAGTCCAACAGATTTTGTGTTTTTTGTTCTCTTCGTGGATTGAATTACAAAGTTTGTCATTTTACAGGAATGTTGGTAAGATGATATTGTGCTAAAATCACCCTTCATATGGCAAGGTGAAAATAAAATATGCTACGCTATAAAACTTAAAATTATCGAAAACAAAAATACCAGTTAAAAAAAATATCTTTTCATATAAAATATATAAAAATGGAAACAGAATAGAAAATACAAAATCTCTGCAAGGGAAAAAAATAATCTTTATCAGACAATTTTATGCGAATAATTTTAGTTTCAAAAAGAGTAAATATAAAATATCAACAAAATTTCAAAATTAGAAGGAAAAAAACACTCCACAAATATTAATGTTCAATAAAATTTTGAATTATGATGGAAGAAAAACAATTGATAGAAAATGAAAAAGAGTAACTAATGTCTCTGTACAACTAATGGTAATAGCACTAGCTAGACTTAACTGCGTCTAGAATAGTACCGGGGGAGCTAGAGAACCCATGGTTAAACTAGCGATTTTCGTATACTTCCATATATCAAATCCGGTTGCATAATATTTGATTGTGAAAAATCTGCCACTTCTGAGAAAATTTTATCTTTCTTTTTCATGGCTAGCAACAGACCTTTCGTTTGTTGCGAGTATAGAATAATAATTATGTCTACTCTATCAACAAGGCCTAGAAATTAAGGGAGGGAAGGGGGGGGGGGCTAGTCGATTGCATCGACCTCAGTGCGTAACTGGTACTTATTTCCTCGAAACCAAAAAGATAAAAGGCCAAGTCGACCTCGGTGGAATTTGAACTCAGAACGTAGCGGCAGACGACATACTCTTAAACATATCTCATGGCGTGTTAACGATTCTACTACCTCGCCACCTTACAAGGATAGGATAATGATATTCAAATTTCTTCTCGCCAAATTTTCGCACTTAATTATCACCCTCATTCAACATGCATGCGTTAGAAGCGGGTCAGCGAAAAATTCTACCTTGGGGACCATGTCGATCTAGTATATCTTTCACTGTATAAAACACTGTAACTGCGCATTGGAAATTGTAATTATTTTATGAAAATTATGTAGGGAAGAACGCAATATAATTAAAATACACGCCTTCGTCAGTACACAATACGCCATTGTTTAAATTAGTACAAGGAAAAACTGAAAACGATATGTCCTAGCGGTAACGACTTACCTTATTTATGTTCAGAAAATATATCAAACACATCTACATAATCTCATCAAACATTGTTCATAGAAACAATGGAATAAGGCTCCTGCATCTGGGACTGTGGAAGACAAACAAGAAGTCCTAGTTCAACCAAATAGAGAATCACAGAATAATACATAACAATTTGAATCACTCATTCTTTCGAATAAGAATTCCGTTGATTTTCTTGTTCCAAACTATAACTCACATATTTTCAATTAAATAAAAGCAGAAACATCCAGAATTTAAAATACTAGTCATTTGAAACTGCAAAAATTATACCATGTATCTATAGCAAACTATTTTCTACAATCCCGATGTCAAAACGTAATTTCAGAGACCCAAGATTGCATACATACATACATACATACATACATACATACATACATACATACATCACGTATGCTGAACTATTGAGAAATCTGCAGTTACTCTATGCAGATGACAAGCTCAGGTTTATACCTGTGATTATTGGGGTCCTGGGATATGTAACATACTGCCTAAATACCAATCTTGAGAAATTAGTCTTCTGAAAACCATAAAGGAGAAAACTAATTCGAAGACAACAGACCCACTCTATTACTGGAACTGTAAAATCCATACAACTTTCCAGAAGTTTATCATTTAAATATATATGAGCATGTCTAGATATGCAACTATATGCATGAGAATACATTCATAAACATACAAATCTGCACATACATACATACATACATACATACATACATACACACATACATACATACATACAAACAAACAAAAATACCCTGATGTCCATGTTGAAATTCCAGTGAAGGTGCCGTGTAGCTACGTTAGAAAACGATTCTTTCTCTATTGGCAAGAAATCTTGAAATAAAGTGAATAATGACATACATACAAATATAAATACAAAATTATAAACAGGCATACCAGACATCAGCAAGATTATTTCAAGGTGACACTCTATAGAAATATTTTGTTTTTAGCAGTGATAACTTTATCCACCCTATTAAGGAAATGAAAAAGCTCAACCACACACTTTCATCGATGACTGTCATGTGTTCTTGTGTAATGACCATCAGAAAAATAGAGGGTCTGAATGATTTCAATGTCTTCGCTAAACATAGGAATGGAGTTCGATAGAATAAATGTGCATATTTGGTTGTCAGACGATAAAAGATTGTAAACGAAGAAAATACTAGTGCTAATATTTGCCTGTCTACCTCTTGTCACAGCAGTGATAAATGCTGGAAATACTTATTCAAATTACTGAATAGACGGGAATACTGCGAGCATTGATGTCTTGTGGAAATGTTGGTTGGTAAAATATTTCAGCAGATATCAGAGAGGAAGTATATCATAGATTTATGTAACCAATCTACTGCAATACATCCGAAGTTCAGAACAGGTACCAACATTTTGTATTCTTCAGTGGAAAATGGAAGAAAGCCACTTCAAATCTGCAAAGATATTAACAAGCATCGCCGTATAAACTGTGAGACTGTTTGAACGTTTGTTGGAGGCATTGGAATAAGATCATTCGGATAGAGAGTGACGCCAACCTCATGTCTCTTGGACAACAACTGCTGAGGTGTTTCATAAGCAGTAAACAGACATTTTAACGCATCACATGTCTACACATCGATGACATTACATATACCATGAGAGTGGACAATAATTCTTGTATAATCAGCAACTGTCCCAAATATCGCAATATAAATATACGTATCCAAATGAACCTATGATAACAGGAATAAGAACCTATCAACTGAACGTAAGGAATGTAGGTTTTTCATTATCTTTCCAGAGATGATTTACTTTACTCGAAATCTTCGCATGTTAATCTCATACACCGTAAATCAGATTGCTATTACAGCACCTGTGTCTTGCACCCTATCCATTCAACATTGTCTGGTCTGCTTTACTTACAGTGTATATATATATATATATATATATATATATATGTATATATATATATATATATATATATATACAAGAATAAGGGCAGGGAATCCTCAATTAATAATAGAATTAATAATTAACAATTTTGCCAAGTAGTTCAGTATGAACAAACCTTTATCGGTAAAACCATTTATCATCATAAATATACAGGGATTAGCATTGAGTTGCTTCTCCAACATACTGAAAATTTAGAAATAGCAGTCAAATATCTAACTGATTCTAAACTACAAATTTTTCTCTAAACGGATGGCGATATTTATGGCACACATAGAACAAAAAACCGGAGGGAAAAGCGTAAACAAAACAAGTTCATGTCTGAACTCACTGGCCGATGAATTCGTAAGTGCCTTTCTTATCGTTGATTTTTGGTGTCGCATGGCCAAAAATTACCGTGAATTTTTTTTAGAGACACTTTCAAATTTATCAGAATATTTGGCCTGAAGATTGGAATAGTGAAATTTTCATTCGCTTAACCATGAAACGATTCGTATCCAATTAACTAAAGACTTGTTTTGTTTACGCTTTTCCCTCCGGTTTTTTGTTCTATGTGTGCCATAAATATCGCCATCCGTTTAGAGAAAAATTTGTAGTTTAGAATCAGTTAGTTCTTTGACTGCTATTTCTAAATTTTCAGTATGTTGGAGGAGCAACTCAATGCTAATCACTGTATATTTATGATTATATATATATATATATATATATATATATATATATATATATATATATATATATATATATATATATATATATATATATATATATATATATACATATATAAATATATATATTCGTGTCTCAATATGGGGACACATTTTGACTCAGATATCCGCCCGGCTAACCTTTCCTGCACAGAAGAGGTTCCAATGCTTTAACAGTCACCTTAGGCTTCGCGGCATGATGACAAACGTTTTAGAAATTGCAGCCCCATTTCATAGCTTGCGTTTCAGTCACTAATTGTTCCTAACTAATCGATTTTGATGATTGATGGTTATGTTGCAATTATACGTAAACAAATGCTGAGAAACAATGATTACTAACATTAATTCTATCATGTAAGTCAGTGAGCGAGCAGAATATTTTGTAGAATGATTAGTGACATTTCGTCTGTCTTTCCATTTTCATTTGAAATTACGCCGGAGTCGAATCATTTTGGGAGTCAAAATAAGTACCAGTTGCCCACTCGAGTCCATGTACTCGAATTACGCCTAAAATTCCAGCCTTTGCGCCGTTAATAGAAAAGTCTATTTGTATCGTGAATTCACGCACATTCATTGATAAGCGCATTATAATAATCCTGAAGACTTTTGCCTGAGAGATGGAGATTTTGCCAGTGTAGTTTAATTCAAGCCTACACCAATAAACACGGAATTTTACAGTAAATGTCACCCATTGAGATATTTCTTTTAGAATTCTGCACTATGAGACCTAGCTTAAGCAAACGTAGAGGTACGAATGTTAATATTTTTTCTTCCCAAGGCAGTGAGATGACAGAAAGCTTAGCACGCCGGGTCAAATACTTAGCGGTATTTACGTTCTGAGTTCAAATTCCGCCAATATCGACTTTGCCTTTCATCATTTCGGAGTCGATAAAT
>NC_142932.1:38816452-38826452 GCF_046866305.1 Octopus bimaculoides
TGCGTTTGGAAAATTTGTATTGCTTTAGAAAAGTTACTTTGTAAATAAAAGAATTTCGAGAGCTTTGAATTTTAATAAAAAAATATTCTACTTTTCTTATGACGATGAAAAATTTGACAAGAAATATTGTTTAAAAAAATAATGTAATAACACAAGAGAATGACATATGAAAAGAAAAAAAGAACTATAAAAATTACAAAGGCTTCTAGTATAAGCAGTAAAATAGAAAGTTGCTCATGACACACACACACACACACACACGCATATATATGTATATATATATATATATATATATATATATATATATATATATATATATATATATATATATATATATATATATATATATATATATATATATATATTTAAATTCATATTTATGCCTATGTGCATGTATGAACGCATATTCATGTTAATCTCTCTTTCTGTATATATGTATACGCACACACACACACACTCACACACATAAACACACACATACACACACACACATACACATACACACAACCACACACACACACACACACACACACACACACACACACACTCACACACATATATATATATATATGCTCACGCACATATTTAATTTTATTATTTTCTGACAGATTCCTGCTTTGGAATTGTGTTTCTTTTATGCGATTTTGATGGTTTTACACAATTTTTGTTGATTTTGAATGCATATCCATTTATTTAACTTCTCTCACAATACGTATTCAGAAAATAAAAAGAATTTAGAGTATCATAGGTCTTTATGAACAATATTTAACAACACCGACGAACACACAAAAATGTGCCTATATGTGTGCCTGTCTGTGGGTGTATATATATATATGTATATATGTATGTGTATATATATATATATATATATATATATATATATATATATATATATATATATATATATATATATATATATATATATATATATATATATATATATATATATATATATATATATATATATATATATATATATACACATATATATTTATACATATATATATATATATATATATATATATATATATATATATATATATATATATATATATATATATATATATATATATATATATATATATATACATATATATATACATATATATATATATATACATATATATATATATATACATATATATATATATATAAATATATATATATTAATATGTATACATATATGTATATATATATATATATATATATATATATATACATATATATAATACAAGTATATGTACATATATATATATATATATATATATATATATATACATACATACATACCAACTCACAGACATGTAAGGTATGTTTGCTTTTAAGGATGGAATACGTGTTATACGCTTTGACAGCCATTTACGTTTTTATACGACGATGTTGACGGAAACGTCTTCGTGTTTGTTACTGAACATTTATGAATGTCAACACTATATAATCTGAGTGTTTGCTTGTGTTATTACCAAGGGTTTTAGAGGTGCTTTTCTTTTGCTTTTTTTTACTCAAATGGATGACACTTTTATAATTCACTGCAAATATATTCGTCACAGTATTATGTTTTAATTTTATTTATCGGTAGTTCCTGTATTGCTAAATAAATTACCCACTGGTCACGAGTCTAGATGAAATAAATTACAGGCAAGCACCCCATCGCACACACACATGCACGCAGATACATACACACACATATACACACATCCTTAGTAAATCATAAATCCGAATTTGAAGCGCACTCTATGTTCTAGATTAATGGACTGTACAGATAAAGAAAGGTATATTCGGTAGATGGGGCTACCGTGGGTTTCACGTATGCAGAGCATGTAGCTTTACAGCGTTTTTTCAGACCCTGCGTTTGTTTTTACGCTGGTAGTTTGTTTTTAGGCTGGTAATGTAGTTTTTTGAAAACTACAATAGAAGACAGCTACCACAGTTTTGTTGGATGTCGATGATTCTCTGATTCTCTCCGGTACTTTTAATTTATTCCCGTAATTTAAATTCAGATACCTGAATACAATTGAAGTTGGAATAATTTTAAGTAGGTAAGTCATAGTTGAAAGTCGTTTATATTAGTTTCACAGAACGGGGATTTTCCATTTTACTTTAGAAAGGGCAAACTATTCGACCAATATAGTATAAGAATTTATTAGTTGTGAATATAAAGACTAGAAACATATTTGACAAGTTTGGACAAGCATTCAGTTAAATGTGTTCGATTTACAATAAAAAAAATGGGATCGGCGAAACATGAGTAATTGTTATTTTCTACAGAGCAGCGTTATATATATATGTATTTAGGAATGATATTTCTTGATTTAATTTATTCAATGTCATCAGATCGGGCAGCAGCAAGACATAAACTCAAATTGTGATTAACGAAGAATTATTATCTGCTATGTATTGATTAGGAGCACCTGCATTAATACTTCCGGTTTCAAATATATTATTCATGGGAATATTGATGGTGGTGAAGCCCCCCGCCTCACTCCACACTATTTCTCAATATGGGGCAGTATCGGAAAATGCAGCGCTGCTTGCAATTGAGGACTGGAAATATGGTTTCCTTAACTTTTGCATAATGGTGTGTAGAGGAAATTATTGCAGTGATGGAGATACCAATCTCTCCAAGAGGAGCAAAATAGTCTCTTTGACAATCATAGTACCGAAGCAGTGTATTACCATTATGTAATTGTTTTATTTTTTTTCATCGAAAATTACATCCGATTATAAAATATTTGGAGGAATATAGTGAAAATTGCCCAGTGTGGTCTTCCTGAACATAGAATGTGGAACGCTTTTATTAGAAGATGATCTGAAAGAAATTGCTAACGTTTAAACAAATCTTATAATTCTACAAATGGTGAAGCCTGTAATTTGATGAGTATTATACATATAGATCATCTACAACTACAACTTGATCATTTTAATTAGGCATAATAGTGATAATTAATTATCCTCTATAACGGCGTATAATTATTGGAGTTAAATATTTATCATGCCAATGAATAATTAGTTAAATGGGTTTCAGTGCCTTATCGGATTTCGTTAGAATAATCAAGGCCTCTCACAGGAGTGTGTGAGTAACAATTTAGGGTCCTCTCATCTCAGTTTTATGACAAGCTGCATCGTAGTTGCATCGTTGCATTTGAAATTTAAATCTACCGATTGGTAATTTACTTTCTATGCACTTCGAGATATTATTGAACTGTGGTCGAAAATTGCTTATATTAAGAGTAGAGTAACGCTCTTTCTATCATTGTCTACTGTATCCGTTTTGTTATAAAATATTCAGTGTAACATTGATACAATTATTACTGTATAATTGAAATCATTAAAGCCAGGACGAGCATCTATAATCTCGAATACTAGGTGTTAACACTCAAAACATTACTAATTTTCAATAATGCTGTTACTTTGGATATCATATGTTTCTAAATGCTTGGGACATAACAAAATATTACACCTCTAATATGGATCCTCCTCCAATATTTCCTTATGTCTTTCGAGATAATCTTTATAAACAAAAGCTAGTTACATGTCCCAAGATTTAGCTCTAGTGCCATAAATTGTGCAGAGCCAGTCGTCGTTTTAAAACGTTTTGCAACAGATACTTGTTTCATGTCAACCAGTAGAGCACGTCAACTACTGGCTGACCATATGATCATCTCTGATCATGAGGAAAAGTTATGGGGGATAATCATAGCCTTATGTTGAGAGGAATTCTTTGGGATTTGAATAATTCACCTCAGAAACATGAGTGTTTTGTTCATCACCGTTTAACAAATCTTATTCAGGGATGTTTTGAGCAGGATGGGCTACTCAACATGAAGACCATTCTAACTGGCCCCCTCTTGCTGGGTCATGCGCTGTTTTTCCTGCCCCTCACATATGGTTGTGATGCATGTATCTGGTCGGGTAGTCATGATGGGTATTTTGAGCTTCGAATGTTTACTGCAGTGTCTCTGATGGCACGAACTATTCTCTCACTCAATAATAAAAATACAATTACACCAAAACTTCGCTACAAGCGTTATGTTCGCTTCGTTGAAGTAAACATTGCTTTTCTGTATTATTTATGATAAAAGTTTTCAACACAAATCTGTCTATGTTTTATGGAAGCAAAATATTTGGCAACAATCAATCTTTCATCCGTATATTCCTGTATATGTGATACAACTACGATGGTGGGATGAAGAGACGTAACTAAAACGCCTGGATGCCACATTATGCTATCTTCATTGTATGTCAAATTTATTTTATTTTTATACGCATTTCAACCGTGAATGGCATAGAAACTATGGTGTTCTCGTTGTTTTTTCAAATTTCATTTCAAAGACTGTAACTATCCAGTCTCTCTTAAATTAAATTATTAATAGCTACTGATTAGTAATTTGCATTATAATTTCATGTTTCGTATCTATTTTGTTTTTATCTATTGTATTTATTTGCTACACAATGTATCGTTTTACATCATTTACAAACAAATTGAAATAAATTAGCATCAGAAGATAAAACATTGAGAAGGTCTCTGCTGAAAACATTAAAAGCCACTCAGTATCAAGCTGGGAGAAAATTACAAACTCATGTTGTTAAATGTTTTGGAAAAATAAACATATATAATACATATTAACATTAAAACTATACAGCCATTAATATGTTCTTGAAATAGCAGTAGAGACTATTGGTAATTGCAATCTATAAATGGCATATCCTTGGAAATTCATAATTATATTTCTTTTGAATTTTGTTTCTAATGTATGGTTTATCATTAAAAACGCTTTATTTTGTTTGATTCCTATTTTTTCTTCTATTTATTTCTAGGAAAGAACAGTAACAGAAATCCAAGTTCAGGATAATTAATCTACTTGTGTCAATTTCGTGATTTGTATAAACGTATTTTATATAAATAATTCATATAATATGCAGAGGGTATGGTCTAAAAGATAGCATACAAAGTTTATCAAATGAAGTAGAATGATGGCTAAATAGGTAACGTGGACTGAAATATAAACAGTATCATCATTAACGCTTGTCTGATTACGAATTGTGCCAAAACTAATTGCTATAGTCTCCCGTTATGAAATAGACCGTTCTTTCTTCTTTTGCTGGGGAAATCATAGGATTTCAAATTATAAGCAGTAAACTATTTCTATATTAATACATATAGACACAACGGCATACATACATACACACATACATACATATATATATATATATATATATATATATATATATATATATATATATATATATATATATATATATATATATATATATGTGTGTGTGTGTGTGTGTGTGTGTGTGTGTGTGTGTGTGTGTGTATGTATATCAATTGGCATATCCCCAAAACAGGTGTAAGACCTCATCTAATTCAAGAATAATATAAAATAACGTATATGACTGGAGATGCTCATTATGCCTCAGCCTTTGTTGTCCTCTTTCACACAAACACACACACACACGCACACACACACACATACACATACACACACACATACACATAGCGCACACAGATGTATATTAAAGTATGTATCGGCATGCACAGTTACGCACACACAAACACACACACACACACGCACACACACACACACACACACATACGCACATGGATATATAATAATTGTGATCACGTGTACACGTATGAATGGTTTGTAAAATTATTTGCATAAAGGCAAATTTTCAAGCAGTCCACTGGAAGATTCCGACAAATATGTCAGAAAATGCAAATGTTTTGCAATTATTTTGTTAATTTTATTCCACATAACCGCGTCAGATTATAACAATGTTTATTCAACACTAAATTTCAGATCGTAATACTTGCAAACTAAACTTCAGAAGGAGTTGGATTTAATTTCTTCAGATAAATTGATATTTGTTTTCACAGGAATTATTATTTTATATTTTCTAACCTAATGCTCTTATCCAAAGTTTCGTGGTGATATGTAAAATATATGTATTGAAACGTATTTGAAGAATTATAATTTATATTATGTCAGTGGTACTACTTAGCAAAAGATTGAAGATAATATATTGTTTTCCTTCATTGCTACAGCGATTTCAAATTTTGCCTGAAAGTGAGAAATTTCGGAGTGGTAATTCGATGAAAGGTAAAGTCGCCTTTCGAAGAATTTGAACACTGAATGTGAAAAAACAGCTGCGGCGAAATACCGCTATGCATTTTGCCCAGGGTGCTAAGGTTTTCGGCCACCATCCCAACTGCCTTCATTTCCATATTAAGTACAGGGAAGACCTCATTTGATGTAAGCATAATTTTCCTGATAATGTTTTACTTTTTTAAAAATTCACAAACGTTTTAACTTGAAACTGGGACCGAAGAACTTCAGCGTCACAAAGAACGCTGCATTGGTTTAATATGATTTTAATTCTTATCGTTATCATAAATTGTATAGTGTTACTCTATACCATATCATCTATAATATCTCTATTAATAATCAGATTCAAAACATTTTAGAAGACAACTGCAGGTGCCTACAAGGCTTATTTCGATATGACTGCAAAAACCTGAAATAATGATGGCACAACATTTTAATTCTTTCCCTTTGAATCGTATTAATTAGCATTTCATAAATAAAACATCTGTTTAATATTCATTAAAAGACACAGTAATTAAAATTTATCCATACTAAGAGAAAAAAATGCCAAAATAAAATAAAGACACATAAATGAGAAATAAACAGATATGAACAAAAATGTTTAAACTAGAAAAAGAATATAGACTGGAATACATTTTAGAAAATTTGGATAAGTTCTGTGGCTTCGCATTTTGTATGAAGTATATATTTATATTTTACATTATTAGCGAAAACAAAATACAACGACCAGGAATGAAGTGAAAAATGAATATTTAACGGATACGAAAATGATGAAAAAGAGAAAACATTTCTATAGAACAAAATAGCCTCCACGCCTCTTCAAACAATATAACAGGGAACGCTTACCTATTTGATGTGATCGGTTATATTCAAAGACCAGAATGTTACACGCATACATCTCCGCATCGACATTAAACTGAATTACTATGTAACAGTTATAAGCCTTGGATTCTTTTCATTTTGATCTTCCATTTGTTTCAGCTATAAGACTGTTGCCATGCTGGAGTATCTACTTGAAGTATGTATAGTACGCAGCACTTAGTATTTTAAATCGGCCGCAGCACTAATTATATGGTTTCTTTTGAAGAAGCGACAACCTTTGTCAACTAGTGGTGGGGAATAAATACACAAACACGCTCACAGAGGACGGTCTTCTTTCAGTTTTCACATCACAAAATCCTCGAACAAGGTTTGGTCGACCCAGGCTTTTAGTTGAAGACTCTTGTCCAAAGGAACACGAAGCGAGGTCGAAACCCAAACCCTGTAGTTAAGAAACAAACTTTTTACTGCACAACTAGAAGGTCATTTCAGAAAGGTTGAACCCAGTATTTCCTCTCAAGATTGATGACTATGTGAAACATTTCCTCTTAGTGTTATATGATAAAATCCAAGCCATATATATTCTTACAGTTCACATTTTTTAACCTATTAGTATTACGTGCAAGATACATTCGTTAGACGTATATGCACATTTTGAGTATGGAGACAGGAAATTTTAGAGCTTTCTGACTCCGATCAGAAAACAAGAAGCCATAGAACAATCTTACATCCAACGTCAGAACAACCAAATCCTTAACAACTAAACAAGCAACGTTCAACAACAAAGGCGGCACCATCTTCCTCTGTAGTAACGCATATCAATAACAACATTGAAACCCAAATCACCAAATAGTGAACAAGAGCAGAGCAGCAACAGCAGCAAAACCAGCAACAACAGCAACATCAGCAACAACAACCTGCAGCATTGACAACATCAGCAACAGATGCACCACCACCATCACCACCACTTCCTTCCACAGCTGAAAGAATAACAAAAAAAGAAAGACACACAGAGCACCCAAGGTCTCTCTCCCTAGGAAACCATCTCACTCCCTCCCTCTCTCCATCTACTTCGAACCCAAATACTTTCAAAGAAGCACACACCGATTCCACAGACACGAATTCACCTGCATCACACATTTACCAGCAACACAACCAGCATCAGCAACATTACCAGAACTGCAACAGCACACGAAAAGAAAACAGCAATAAACAAGCACACAAAACTTCCTTCTCGTGAGGTGGGCATTTTTGTCAGAAAGATACCACAATAGGCGCAGTAGTTGCTGCGTGGTAAATAGGATGCTTCCCAACCACATGGTTCTGGATTCAGTCCTACAACGTGGCACCTTGGTCGAGTGTCTTCTACTACAGCCTCGAGCCAACCAAAACCTTTTGAGTAGATTTGGTAGACGAAAACTGAAAGAAGCCTGTCGTATATATATATGTGCGTGTGTGTGTGTGTGTTGTACGTTTGTGTGTATGTGTTTGTGACCCTACCATTGCTTGATAACAGATGTTGCTGTGTTTACATCGCAGTAATTTAGCAGTTAGGCAAAAGAGACCGATAGAATAAGTGCTAGGCTTGCAAAGAATAAGTCTTGTGGTCGATTTACTCGACTAAAAGGCGGTACTCCAGCATGGCCGCAGTCAACTCACTGTAACAAGTAAAAGAATAAAGATATCTCTTCCAATATGAAAAGTTTCGAAAGTCTGACTTCTGAAATTCTGATGATTTGTCCACCATGTAGAGACAAAATGCAAATTAGGCCAAACCAGGCCTATTATTTGTATAATAGACAGCTCAATTCTAGAAAAAATAATGTTTTATTATCTCTTCAAGTAAATATAAAATCACTAATTGTGCGAAGCAAAGCGAGATGCAATGATATCTTAGGAGTGATGTTCTGGGTTTTCTAGAGAGTAAAGGCGTTCCTTTCTCTGAGTGTGAAAGTAATGCTTATCTATCATAGCGATGCTGTGCATCTATACATATATATCTGAGTGGTAAGGGAGAAAGTAATACAGTGTAGGTGAAGGATGTCCTGTAGTATCATGAGTATTTGTGATTAGAACTACTTAAATTAATCAGTTTTAAAGCACATTTGTTGTTAATGGTTGTAAGAATATTTATGATAATCCTCCGTCGAGTAGCTGGCTTTACGTATGATGGTTTTGACGAGGAAGAATATGATACAGTATTAATCAGAAAATTTGATAAGATCGGAAATGGTAATGTATATATGAATGGGCGACTTAAAGCTGAGATACATGAAAAGAATATTCTTCCTATTAGATGCATAGTTTGGGATATTAGCAGTGAATATATTTCAGAAAATCGAATATTCAGCCTTTTCAGAGATCAGAAATCTTTGGTTAGTGAAGTAAATCAGAGTTAGTCTATAGGAATTGACTTAATCTACTATAGTGCGCTCATACATAGACACACACTCGCACTCATACACGTACATATGTATATATATATATATATATATATATATATATATATATATATATATATATATATATATATATATATATATATATATATATATATATATATATATATATATATATATATATATATATATATATATATATATATATATATATATATATATATATATATATATATATATATATATATATATATATATATATATATATATATATATATATATATATATATATATATATATATATATATATATATATATATATATACGTATATATATATATATATATATATATATATATATTATATATATATATATATATATATATATATATATATATATATATATATATATATATATATATATATATATATATATATATATATATATATATATATATATATATATATATATATGCATATATACATATTCACATACATGTACACATACACACAGGCGTACATATATACATGCAGAGATGCACTCACACATATTTGGCTTCAAATCCTGTCCTCCAAGGTTTGAGATTATTCTAATAAATCATGAAATTACGTTGCATGGTGTACAATATACATATATCCATGTTATTTAAAAACATGTTACTGGCCGAAGTAA
>NC_142932.1:38831452-38836452 GCF_046866305.1 Octopus bimaculoides
CTAAGCGGGATAAAATGACTGGGTGAAATATGAGGTGGTTTTATTATAGACAGAATATAGACAACAGGAACATGCATAAATACCACAACATTAAAAAAAATATTACTACATCAGTAGTATATATAGTGAAAATACTTCTAACTGTCTGACACTTCTGAGATGATAATAATCAAACAGTCGAACCGATGGTTGTATATTGATTTTCGTCGAATTCGTTATGTTCTAGACTCTTTAAGCCGCTGAAACAGCCGACCCGGTTGAACACTACGTATTCGCTATCTCTGCACCAGCAGCGGGAATTAACTGTAAAATGAGTTAAGTAATGTATTGTATAGTTTTTTTTTTTTATTCACTTTGAAGGACTTTCTCTTATCACACATAAGTTTTTGTAACATAATCGTGTTTCCTTGTAATAACAAAACGTTTCGCTCTGATCACTTTGGTAAATGACAATTGTACTATTTCACTCAGATCTTAAAATACTAGATGAAAATACTTGTTAATACAAGAATCGTAAATAGCCTCCTTATCTCTGAGTGTGTTCCGCTCTTATGGCCTCTCTCCTTTGTCTCTGTATATATAACTGCTTATTTGCTTGGTGCCGTATATGTCCTGCAATTTGCCACTAATATTTAGTATACCTTTATCTTTGATTCGAAAGATCGATAATATATTTCGAGTGTTGGACGAAGTTTCCTGCAATAAGAGGGGAGTGTAATTTGTAACGTGAATTCTCAAAATAGTTTTAGGAAGGTACCTTGTTTACGAAACAAAGACTTTTTCATTACAATAACGAAGCATCTTTGTAATAATATTTCAAGTTTGATGTGAAAATAAAGTACGCGCATGAGCAAGATATTCTATATTGAACGTGTACAAGTAGAAATTCTACAATGTAAACCTGCGATGCAATGTCTACCTAACACTGATAGCATCATATGAGTGAACTCGTATGAAAAGGTACGAGTGGGGCGATAGGGAGCGAACATGATTCTGTTGTTTTTCAGAATATGAGAATATCTAAATTTCACAGTATTACTTCCGGAATCTATAAATTTCACTTGAAGAGCACACTTAGATGTGCCTAATCAATTGATTCCAATAAAGTGAAAACAAATTCTAATTGATATTTAATGATAACAATTCAATTTTATCTTCTTCGACCGTGAAATAGAACACTGATACATTTACACATGACAGTATGTCTGAATGTGCCGCAAATCTAATAACAATATTTTTTGGCACTTGAGTGCACTTTGTAAAGATATAAACTAGGACAGACTTGAGCGTCAATATGCATAAAGAGAAACACACACCAGTATATATATATATATATATATATATATATATATATATATATATATATATATATATATATATATATATATATATATATATATATATACATATATGTGTGTGTGTGTGTGTGTGTGTGTGTGCGCGTGTGTGTGTGTGTGGTTTTGTCTCTGTGTGTGTGTATGTGTGTCTGTGTCTGTGTCTGTATGTCTGTGTGTGTATATGTATATATATTTATAGAAAGTGTATATGTATTTGGGTTCAATATTTGCCATATTTCAATGAAAAGAAATATATTTGACGAGACAGAAAAAGACAGAGCTACACAGTAGAATAATACATGTAGTTTCGACTAGTTCCATTCTGCAGAGACAATTTCCTATGCATTTTATTTCTTGCACATACATGTTACGGCATCTGCGATAAAGTGAAGGATAAGATGGTTCAAGAAAATTTGACATTAATATGATATAAAATACTGAAATTATAGCGAGTTAAAAAAAAATAGCAATATTTGGAGGTATTTAAATGTTACGAAAATAGAATTATATGAGAAAGCCTGGAGTAAAATAAATAAAATATATTAAGAATGGAAAGCAAAAGTTTACAAGTGACTTATAAATGGCAAATTCATGTGTGGCATTTGAAGAACGAAGAAAAAAGTTTTGAAATACATTTTTTTATAAAACAAAAGTCCATTAATATCATGAAATATAAAGACGTTTGGAAGACAAATAATAGAAATGGAAACTTATTGTAGTTGATCAAATGTCAGAAATAATTATCCGTGACAAATATGTATACGCACACGCACACACACACACATACACACACACAAACACACACATTCATATATGTTTATATGCGTGTGTGTGTGGGGGGGGGTGTAATTGTGTGCGTGTAGCTATATCCTCAGTTATATTTAGTCAAATTAGTAAACAATTATTTTTGATTGAACTTGAAATAAGTTAAATTACTGGCTTCTGGTGTTCAAGATCAATGCTGTAATGTACATTTTAAGGTACATTTTAAACGCAGTATAGTCTCGGTGTCGAGCCCTCCAAGACGCCTTCAACAAAGAATTCAGTAAAGGATGGAGGTGAGGAATTTAAAAATTATTCAGAAGCAAGCCTCACACATTTATTAATATCAACATTCGACATTTGCGTTGCTTTTGTCAGCAGCTTGATTTATTTTGTTTATTTTACAAAGGAAAATGAAATCCAGATTCCTAGTAATCTGTGAAACTGGAAAACAGCAAATAAATTTTCGCTGAGAACGCAATACAAATATGATTACTTTCGGAATATATACTGTCGGTCCCAACCTTTTCTGATAAGTTGTGTTAGATCCAGTAAATCAGTTATGTTAGATTCAGTTAATTAGTTTATAATAATTACCTTGTAATGATTACTATAATTAACAACATCCAAAGGAGACGAATACATGAGCATTCAACTCTAGTATGCCTGCAGCTGAAGAGATACATTTGGACAATAATTATTCTCATTTGATATGTACAGGAATTATGCAGAGTGGACCCAATGAGCATTTTACTGAAATAGAGTTTTCGGTTGTGATATGAGGTAGAAATATTCTTTCAGTGTAGGGTAGAGATCTACCAGATAGACTTTCGTGAGTACATTAATATCGAAAAACTATCCCTTTCACATTGAGAGATCATCGCTCCGTTCTTACGAAATAGGAGATTAAAATGCCGCAATATATTATCGTCTTCAAGACGAGCCCAGCGTCATATCTAGGAGCAGACAAAGAGCGAGATAGTTAGCTATTATTCATAATTACTGTGTAAAATGTTTGCCTCTGATTGGACACTGTGTGGAATGTACCCGAGAACCACCCCATACCCCAAGCTTAAGTCGATGGTGAAAATGAATGAATGAAGTAGATATTGTTGAGGTCACGAGAATAAATAATATCCAATATGAGGAAGACTTGGCAAGAGACATTTCTGGTCAAGGTACACAGGTTGCACATTGCTGTGCATTAGGTGTTGAGTATTTAGTTAACCCTGAAGATTATACTGTTTATTGCTTACATTGCTTTCAAATAATCATGCGTTAACTCGTAGCTTATAAATGTTGATGATGTGAGTGTATATTTGTAGAATAAATTGTAGTTTAGGGGGGCAGATCAGGTCGGTGAACAAGAGACAAATAGCATATTTGGAATGGATATTACTGGTTTAAATGGAAAAGGGTTCAAACAAATTTTAAACAAAATTCACAATTTTTTCTCATCTGGGAACATTGGAACGAAATGGTACTAACAAACGGAATTTTCTTGATTATCAATGCAATGTGGCAGGAATATTTCTTTGTTTTATAAAACCTGAAATATCGGGAAATGCGTCACTGCATCAACTTTATTGTTAAGTTTACCACAATTTCACAAATGCATAATGAATGGGGAATAGTAATTTCGTTATTTTTCTTCATCTAATCTTTTATTCCAAAATTCTTTACTTATAATTTACATGTATAATTTACGCTATGTAGCACAAGACATTATTATTCAAATATGCGAGCATATATATTCCATTTACTCGCTCTCCTTAATCAGGAATGAGTCCCATTTGACCTGTCGATGACGTTCTTTTCTCTGTTCCTATCCCGCTACCTGCATGTATCTGGATGTCTATAGGTGACGATAGGAGGGTGAACACTTGGCATTTGTGCTGAAAAATGAACGTTTATATTTTACAAACAACCTACAGAAATACGAAAGTGGGTTTTATAAAAAAATATGAAAATGTACAGACAACTATGAAGACAATTAAGACAGAAAATGCTATTATCGGATGACTTATTCCCTTGTTTTACGTTTATAATTTTCTCTAATTCTCAAATTATGAACATATATATATATATAAATTGATCGGTTTGTGTGTATGCGTGCGCGTGTATGTGTGCGTGTAAAGTAAGGTAGCTCGAAAGCTAACAGGAATATCATGGATTCATCAACAGTGCAGGCGCAGGAGTGACTGTGTCGTTGTAAGCTTGTTCCCTAACCACATGTTTCTAGGTTCAGTCCCACTGCATGCCGACCAATGCCTTGTGAATGGATTTCGTAGACGGGAACTGAAAGAAACACGTCGCATATGTGTGTGTGCGTCTGTTTGTGCATATATGTATATGTATATATACGTATGTATGCATTTATTTGTGTGTCTGGGTTCGTCACCCCCACCATCGCTTGAAACATATGTTGGTGTGTTAACTTCCGCGTAACTTAGCGGTTCGGCAAAAAAGGCTGATCGAAGAAGTACTAGGCCGGACAATGAATAAGTCCTGGGATCGATATGTTCGACTAAAGGCGGTGCTCCAGCATGGCCGCAGCCAACTGATTGCAACAAGTAAAAGCAAAAGTTACGAGCTGGAGTGTTTGGTCTGACCACCGTCTTTCTTGTGATTTGATGAGTTGGCCTTTATTAGTTACATTCATTTGTAAAGGTACAATTGCATAGGACAATGTTGAGCATACATATTAACGCAGACACTTAAAAAATTATTTATTACCACATGTTGTAAGCTGCAAACCCGGCCAAATCCAACGGAAGTCACGTCGTTAAATAACTATATATTCACTTCTCAAACATCGTGAATATAATATATATATATACATATACACGCACACAAAGTCATACATACATATATTCATGTACATATAGATTCGTATGTCTA
>NC_142932.1:38846452-38849090 GCF_046866305.1 Octopus bimaculoides
ATACGTACATATACGTAAATATATGCGGATATGAACAAAAATGTGTTCGTATAAATATTTTTACCAATGTATTCACTCCTGTTTCCCGTCATATATATATATATATATATATATATGTGTGTGTGTGTGTGTGTGTGAGTGTGTGTGTGTGTGTGTGTGTGCATGTGTGTGTGTGTGTGTGGGTGCGTGCGTGTGTGTTTGTATAGAAGGGTGTGCGTGAGCGTGTGTGCGTACTTATATATTTATGCATATGCGTGTGTTAATGATTGTATTGCCGTGATGTGCCTAAGTGCAGTTATTCGTACAATGAATCTGGATAGACCCCTCATTAACAAGTTTCTGCGTGACTTGTGTACAGAAGTAGTCATTGGCGATACTTTGTACACTTTGATTCAATACGAACTAAAAACAAACGAGCCTATAATAATACTGCAAATCTATGTCTGTTGAAAGCCGTAAAAATAATCCATACTTACAATATCAAAGAATAGCAAGATGATTACAGATCTTATTTATCCCCATACATTCCAAATTGAATTCTTAGTCATATATCACAATTCTTTCGAAATCTTCGAAACAAATGTCCAAAATAATTATATTAAAAATTTAGGGGTAAAAATTGCGGGGTCTGATATGTTGTAGCTATTAAGGGACAGCAACTACGTGACACTGTTTTCACTTAACAAATTTTAGTTATATTATATTATAGTATATTATATGATAATATATTATATTATATTATATTATATTACATTATATTATATTATATTATATTATATTATATTATATTATATAATATTATATATATATATATATATATATATATATATATATATATATATACATATATATATATAATTATATGTATTTATGTTATCCTAATAAATAATAATTCGGATAGAATAAATGGTTTAATAGAAACCAAGGTAGCAAAGATCACAAAATAACTACGGTGTAATTCCTGTTAGTGAGGCAGAAACTCTTGATATTTTGGGTATTTGAGTATACATAAAAATTTAAGGAATGGAGTAAACGCATGTTATAACTGCATACTTTATTCCGACATATGTTTCGAAGAATTACAATTTATGCGATCCATAGGAATCGTCGATGTTAAAAATGTAAACTTCTCCTCAGGGAATGTATGGGAAACATCTTAAACGTAAGATATTATGACCGAATATGATAACTATAGTTTGAGAAGGTTATAACGTAATTCATTTGAAAAACCGTTGGAGATTAGGACGCTACCAGATAGTCCGTTGGACAAGAAGGGAAGAAAAAAAGAAACAAAAAAGAAAAAAAGAGAAAGAAACTTCAGAGTGTAGAGTTGGAGAAGATAGGCTGATATAAATCCGATAAAAATTGGAGAGGAACGTTATGTAATAAAAAGGCATTATAAATGGGTTTAATCTTGTTGTATCTACAAACATATTGAGATGAGTGTATATAATCATTTATACTTATGTGAATGCTCATATATACACACAAACAAATCGACATTTACTCCCATAAGTTCATGTATGTATATTTATATACACACCCACGTCAAAACTCACACACACACACACGCACATATATGTACATGTATATATATATATATATATATATATATATATATATATATATATATATATATATATATATATATATATATATATATATATATATATATATATATATGTATATATATATATATATATATATATATATTATATATATATATATATATATATATATATATATATATATATATATATATATATGAATATATAAATACATATACGTATATATATATGCATATATATCCGTATACCCATACATACACATACATATAAATGTTCTAAGTTCAAATTCCGCCGACGTCGACTTTGCCTTTCATCCTTTCGGGGTCGATTAAATAAGTACCAGTTACGCACTGGGGTCGATATAATCGACTTAATCCGTGTTTGTCTGTCCGTGTTTGTCCCCTCTGTGAGTAGCCCCTTGTGTGTAGTAAAGAAATAACACATACATATAAACACACGTACACACACATACACATACTTACACATACATACACAAACATATAAATATACATACATAAACACACACACACATATATATGTATATATATATATATATATATATACACATATATACATATACACATATATATATATATCCACATACAATTACACATATACACATATACCTACCTATACACAAATACACATATTTGCACATCCATACCCATATATACATAAATACAAATATACACACACATACACATATACATATATATGCATATACGCCCATAAACACACAAATACTTACGCATACACACACACATATATATATATATTGCCACACTTAAGTGGCAATATACTACACTTTATCGTGCAGTTACTGTTAATACTTCATTTAGAGAATTAATATATATATATATATATATATATATATATATATATACATATATATATATATATATATATATATATATATATATATATATATATATATATATAATATATATATATATATATATATATATATATATATATATATATATATATATATATATATATATATATATATATATATATATATATATATATATATATATATATATATATATATATATATATATATATATATA
>NC_142932.1:38849590-38877090 GCF_046866305.1 Octopus bimaculoides
AGCATCTCAGATTATAATAACGTCTGCGAGTTCCCACAACATGATGAGAAAGGGTACTTACATAATAATCTTGATTTTACTGATAATAAGAAACAGAATTGGATACAAGCTGCAAGTTAAGGCAACATTGATTAAATGCATATTTCAACGATATTTTCTTCATATTTTTCCATTCTAAGATGCCGAATACACACACAAATACACACGCAAACACACACATACGTATATACACACACTCGCACACACACTATTACACACACACTCGCGCATACACATGCATGTCACCTGTCTATCTCAGCCTCTTCTCTCTCTCTCTCTCTTTCTCTCCATTCTCCCGATACACCTATATATGCATATGTGTACATGCATCTGTATAAATTTCTGCACTATGTTTACATTAGCGGTGCTTAAATACATACATAGTTACATACGTATTTCAGTGCATGCGTATGTATGTATTATGTATGTGTGTGTGTGTGTGTATGTGTGTAAGAAATGTATACTATACCATTTATTTAAGGTGTTTTCAGATCACATGCTGCACATTACATTTAAATCTGCATATATATATATATATATATATATATATATATATATATATATATATATATATATATATATATATATATACATACATACATACATACATACATACATACATACATATGTATGCATGTACGTACGTATTGAATTTTTGCAGTAACGAGTGCACGTGTTACTACTAATTATAAGAGGGAATAAATTTACAAATTAAACCTTATGAAATTTCACATTTCAACAATTACTGAAATATCGAAGGAGAAATTAAAGAATAAAACTGACTCTTAGAATGAATTATAATATTTCATGAAATTATTTTTACACTTAATATTACACTATTTTTTAAGTTTTAATTTTGATTCTATGCCTGGGAGAAAGGTTGAAGCCAATTTCATATTTAATTTTATATCAATCAAATTTTTCATTACTAATTTCCAGCAAGAATTGAGACAAATCAATAAAATAAAATAAAAATAATTTAGTTATTTTTCTGAACTAATCTCCTGACATAAAAATGAAACTTTTATTTGTTTATTTATTCTAGAATCCAATCATAATATTCGAGTTATGTTTGGAAAATATTTTCCTCTATGGTTTACTTGTCTCTAAGCAATTAAGTAATATTTTTCAATATTTAGTTTGTCGATGTAGTCCAAAAATATTCGGATGCGATACACTCCGTCGTTAATAGCTGCTTTAATAAACTATGATTCCCTCACATCAATCAGTAGATAGGAAAGTATGTACATTCTGGAAGAGTTTATTCTTCAGCAATTGTGCGTCTAGGATTAAACTGAATACATCGATCCTGTTACTTAAAAGATCCTAATTTTATCGACTCTGAACGGATGCAGGTGAACTTTACCTCGTCGAGTGTTGAACTCTGGACTTGTACACGGTCGAAATAACTCTAAGTCTTTTACTCTTTGTGCCAATGATCCCGTTAGCAGGCAGCCATGTTAATACGAGTAATATTGATCTAATATTTCGGCACAAGGCCAGCTAGTTCGGAGGAGGGATACGTTGATCTCATCGACGCCATTTTTTAACTTGTACTTATTTTATCATCCCCGACAGGATGTTAATTTAGGTCTCGGCATAATTTGAACACAGAAAGTAAAGGCGGACGAAATGCTGCTAAGCATTTTTGTCCGGTGTCGTAACGATTCAGCCAGCTCACTGATATATATTAATACTAATATATTGGTTTTAAATTTTAGAAGCAGGGTCAGCAATTTCAGGATAGGGAGTAAGTCGATTACATCGACCCCAGAGATAAACAGGGGTTGATGTAATCAACGTCTCTCGACCACCGAAATTGCTGGCCTTGTACCGAAACTTTAGATCTATATATTAATAAGGTGTTATGGGATGTAGAATATAACATGAATAATATAATCCTAATAAATCGCTGCAGTTTCTTTGTATTCCCCGTATGTTTTCAAATATAGTAGTGAGTGCATACGACCTCAACACAGATTCGGAGAAATTGCATTAAAATAGGTGAGGCTAACTTTTATATTACTATTCTGAGGTTTTAGTCTATTAGCCTATGAAGAAAAACATTACAAATCGCGAGCTAACAACAACACCCGACATATATCATGACTGTGTTAGAAGTTTAGTTGACATATAGTTCATTGTTGGACCTAAATGAACAGACCTGGATCCAGATATGAATCACCTATTCTTCGCAAGTCCTAACTTGCATCTCTTACCGTATTTTTCTGATGAATACATATAATATATATTCTTTTCTTCTCTAGGCACAAGGCCCGACATTTTTGGTGATGTGGGGCCAGTGAATTGGATCCACCCCAGTACACAACTGGAACTTAATTTATCGACCCCGTAGGGATAAAAGGCAAAATCGACCTCGGCGGAATTTGAACTCAAACATAAACACAGACGAAATACCGCTAGGCATTTCGCCAGCGTGCTAACGTTATGCATACAGTATATAATAGTATGTACTACCTTATACATACAGTATATATTCTTATATGCATATGGTAATATGATTCAGGCGTAGAGGGCGAAATTCATAGGAATGTGCTGCTACATAGGAGGTCATATTTGGGAATTACTTAAACATCATTAATTTAGTATGAGCCTTTGAACTTAGAAGAAAAAAAATTTCTAGTACCTATACGTAATTTCTGTTATCGTAAATATTATTACGTTCGGATAATTATCTTTCGTATTTTAAAGGAAGCAATTTTGTCTATTCTATTGCAATGTATATCACATTAAATCTATAATATCCCATTCAATTGAATAAACTGACTTCCATTCATATCATTTGCCTATCGATATACCATGCATAAGAGAGATTAGTGTGAAGTAAAGTTAATGACTGTAGAATTATTAGATTACTAGACAATGTCATATGTTTATTTACTTATATCACATCCAGCTTTGATTAACAAAATGTCTATCTCTGTCTCTTGGTACATTAAAATAAATATTGATGTCATATTGTCGTTGTTATTTTCAATTAACGGCTTCCATACATCTATTTAAGGGATTGTGTAAGAATTTCAAATAACATACGACAGAAAGATACATCAAAGTATATATATCTGTCACGTAACCATTATGAATTATTCTTTACGGAAAATTGAGAGACTGTTACTTAATTAATTTCATTAAACTTCGTATAGTTTATCAATATTGTATTTGCTTCATTAAAGATCAGTATCGATATTTTTCAGGCAAAAAAAAAAAGAAGGAAAAGAAAAAAATTGGAAAACACACACCCAGGTTGAAGCTGTATTCGTACCAAAATTATGAAGTAATTGTAAAGATTAACTTTCATGTGGGCATAACAAATGGACGATGAATAAAACATTGTGCAAGAAATTGATATGAAATTTAGATTGAGATTGATTCAGAGTTAAGATGCAATCCAATTAAACCTCATTAATACAGTGATCCGATGATTAATTTTAGGGCATTTTGGCAAGGAAAAGTGTCAAGAGTTGTTTTAATAAATTTCAGGAGTATTTTAAAGGATTTTGAAACCTTCGTTAAATGCAAAATTCTACTACTCAAAAATCATTTTAATTTCAAGTATGGCAACATCCGCATAATATAGAAAAAGGATACATTTAATATTAATAATGAGCAACCCTTGAGTTTGTGAAATTAGATCCAACAAGGACCAGTAACGCCCATGAACTGGCTCAAAATATGGTACTTGAATTGTCTGGGTTTCACTAATTATAGTAATTAATTTTTCAAAGACTAAACCACACTTGAAATAAGAGGATCATAGTTAACTTAGACAAATAAAATAAAACAGGTCGACAAATTTTATTGGGAGATGGACTACATCGACACCCAGAACATGATTGATACTTTATTCATCGATCCCGAAAAGATGAAATGCAAAGGTGAACTCGGCTGAATTCGAACGTAAAGATGAACGAAATCACCTACTAAGCCTTTTGTCTAGCATTCTAACAATTCTGGCAGTTCGCCATCTTCTTATAATACAATCCCTTTTTTTTCTTCTTTGTCTTATAAACCAAGTTTACGTCGAACACTTTGTATATTTATTTGACCCTTCTCCACCAACATAGACTTCAGGACATTTACAAATTACTGATTAGAATGTATAAATGTATTTATGCATAAATGTATACATGTATCTAAGAGATCGTTATACCGTATTATAGAGAAACATTAAACCACTTACCAAAGATATCCGCGGTGTTTACTTACTCGTGTTACCTGTTCTGAGTGTACAGCACTGATTTTGTGTCCAGTTATCTAATACTTTGAATATTAAGAGAAAAGAAAAAGACAAGTAGAAATACAGATATAGTGAAGGAAATGAAACTTAACACTTATTATCGATTTATATATATATATATATATATATATATATATATATTGTAAATAAACATATAGTAATAGTAACGAATATAAGAATAATTCATGGATTAATACGTATTAACGTTCATAATGTTTAATCTATTCAGATGATCGGAATCAAATGTTACCCACGGGACATCATATGCGAGAGAAAGCTATCAAGCAGTTGTGAAGTACTCTAAGGTAGCCTTCGCTGTTAAATATCATTAACCGAGAATGTTAAAAATTCGCGTGTCTTCGCATGAAACACTGGCTAAGAAATTCTAAATTTACACCGATACAGCTTTAATCTTAGAACGAACCACTGCATCCACAAACGACTACAAGTTTGACCGTTTCCTTGAATATGACAACTTGGCAAAATAACCATAAAGCTAAAGTCGAACTATGTATATCTCGTGATCAATACTCCCCATTTGAACTTGACTAGCACCACCGCACACAACACAATAGAAAGCATGTACTTTTAAAAGGTTAAAACATGTAACAGGTAATACAGTTTTATATTTAAGAGATGAGGGATTATGTACATTATTTACATTATTAACATTTGACGGATATTTGTCCTCATTTTGTTTGTTAGCAACACAACGTTTCAGCTAATATACCCTCCAGCCTTCATCATGTGTCTTGAGGAAATTTCGAACCTGGGTTCTCATTCCTAAGGTATTTTTTGAAGTTGTTGTTATTATTATTATCATTATTATTATTAATATTATTATTATTATTATTGTTATTATTATTATTATGGAGGTGACTAAGAGCGCGGGCTACTAACCCCAAGATTCCGAGTTCAAATCCAGGAAGTGACTTACATAATAATAATAACATCGAAACATACTTTAGCAATGAGAACCCAGATTCCAAAGTCTGAAGAATATAACAGCTGAAGCGTGGTGTCAACAACAAACAAGATGTGGACAAACATCCGTCCAATGTAAATAATATAAATGTAACACAGATTCCTAATTAACTTTGTTATCAGTAAATCGGTCGATTTCATGTTAATTACCCAGGAGGGTGTGAGATGCAAACATCTCAAGATAACAAAACCGTCATATTTCTACCAGTCAACGCTAAAGCAAAGATACTGTTCTTACAACATCAACAATAACGATGAGAATAATGAATGACTAATGTATATTTGATTATTTTGGTAATTGCAAGAATAAGAAAAACATTCTGATGTGAAAAGAAATATTTAAATTAGGTCAGAAGTCTGGTTTAATTATTGGTATTCAGACCGGGTTGGTGTATTATTGGTGCATCATTATTTTTTAATTGTTCATCTATTTTTTACTTCTTTCAGTCATTACCCCAACGGTCATGCAGGGGCGCCGTCGTCAGGCATTTCAGTCGAATTTATCGACGGAGGTACTATTTATTTAAAGCCTCGTATTTGTTTTATCTTTCTCCTTGACGAATCCCTATTTTACGATGGGGGTAGGCCCACCACCACACGCAGACACGCACACACACTCACCGACACACACGCGTGCACACACAAACTCAAACACACACATATACAACAAGCTACTTTCAATTTCCTCCTTCCAAATCCACTTACAAAGATTTGCCGTGAACGAGGCAATAGTAGAAGATATTAACCCAAGGTGCCAAGCAGTGGGACTGAACCCGAAAGCATGCAACAATTTCTGTTATCAAAAACAGAATGTAAATGAGAAGAGAAGACAATAAGTTAACGTTTGTTTAACCATTAATCAAGATTGAGCAACGCAATTATCTCTTCTATACTTAATGTGATTATCTTTTTATGACAGCAGCTTAAACATGTATACTTATTGTACGAGATTTGAATTTGCATTCATTTTGCATTCGACTTTTCTCCCTCTCACACCAAATTAGAACCTTAATTAAGATACGTCATGATATGAACTCGCAGAAAGATACGGAATGATTGGAAATCGTTGGTCATTGTGAATCTAGATATAAACAACCCAAATTACTAAATACTTTCTTTCTTCTCCTCAGGTTTTTCATACAACTCTCTAAACTCGCTCTCTCCTACCTTCACTTTTCCATTACTTTCTCTTCAATACTCTCTCCTTTCAGAATTGTGTCTTTGTATTTACATCTCTTTAAACTCCTCCCTCTCATTCACACATCTTTCTTGCTCTGTCTCTGTCTCTGTCTCTGTCTCTCTCTGTCTGTCTCTGTATGTCTGTCTGTCTGTCTGTCTGTCTGTCTGTCTCTCTCTCTCTCTCTCTCTCTCTCTCTCACTCTCTGTGTAACATTCCTATCTTTAAATTCCATCTCTTCTACACTCTACTCCATTCCCATTCGCTACAATTCATCTCACTACAAGACTGGCATTATATCTGTCTGTAGTCATACCTCCTTTCACACACACGCATACACACACACCCACACCCCCACACCCACACACACCCACACACACGCACACGCACGCGTGCACGCACGCGTGCACGCACGCACACAGACACACAGACACACACACACATCTGTCTATTTCTGTATCACCCACTACACACCTTTTCTTCTCTCTGAATATCTTTCACTATCATTCATTCTCTTTTTCTCATTCATTCTCTTTCTCCCCCACTCTTCTCTCTGTCTAAGCGCACATGTTCATACACAACCATGCGCACACTTACTTATATACATATATCAGCATAAACACTCACCCCATTTATATAGAAATCAAAAGTCTCTCTCTACCGTCCTATAATTTCGCTACAATCTCTGACATTTCTAAAACATTCTTTTGCTACCAGTTCATCTCACACTTTCTCTTTCATCTTATATCTACATATTTCTTTGCACACGTGATATATATATATATATATATATATATATATATATATATATATATATATATATATATATATATATATATATATATATATATATATATATATATGTATACATACATATACATATATATGTATAAATGTGTGTGTGTGTGTATGCATATATATATATGCATATGTATATAGTTTATCTATAATTATATGTATGTATATATATATATATATATATATATATATTAATATATACGGCCAAAAGAAAATGGAGGGGAAACAAAAAATGACGTACATCAGAACCGATCTTTTAATCTTTTACTCTTTGATATATTACTCATATATAATTGTGTAGCACACCGTCTTTGCATGTGTATGTATTCTTATAATAATCCCTTTTGTTTTGGAATAAACATAATAGAATGTCTACCGGCTGATGTAAGTCATTTTTGTATCCCCTCCATTTTATTTTTTTTTTTGCCGTATCAATTTATGGTAAACCACTTTTTATCCCTGCCCATATATGACACTCGATTGCGAAATTGCCAACTGATAACTAGTACTTGGATACTAAAAAATGCTCACACTACCAGCAGTATATTGGATAGGTAATATCCCTTAGTCGGTTGCCTTCCCAACCTCTAACTCACGGAAATATATATATATATATTGTTATAGAGTAAATTTATGTGACTACCTGTATCAAATGCTAAACTGTAATAAATACATATTTATACATAGCCATACGTAGTTAGCAGCAAAGCAAATACTACTGCGACTACTACTACTACTACTACTACTACTACTACTACTACTACTACTACTACTACCACTACTACTACTACTACTACTACTACTACTACTACTACTACTACTGCTGCTGCTACTGCTGCTGCTGCTGCTGCTACTGCTACTGATGCTGCCTTCTGCTGCGAAAAGAATATCACCATAACGTAACCATTGAAATGAAAAATTAACTTCACGCGGTATTGTTCATCATATCCTGATTTGCAATTTTTTTCTTCAATCTTTTGAGAATTCTGGCAGCTAAAGGCAACATCAGAGTCAACAAGTCTCAGCAGATTGTCACGCAGCAGCGAAGGCAGTGAGCATGCAGAACAAAGTTGTGACTGCTGGTGGATTGTGTATCGGGATGAAAAAGATTGTGGAAAGCGTGTGCTTCAATAAAGTTATAAAAAGGGGCATTTTTCATGAATCACTAATCAGGACTACAAATTAATGAAAGAAAATGAAAATATAGAAAAGCATCGCCTTAAAAAGAACAATAGAAAAGACAGTTCGAAGCCATATGACACTTTCTCTTAAAACTCATTAGTTAAATGATTTATTTTTGTGACTGATTTAATGAAATCTATCAATTTTGATATGAATAATTGTACAAATTAATGAATATGAAACTGACTACAGTTATAAGTTATAAGGGTTTTGCAACAAACAGACACTCATATGTACACATTCAAAGTAAAGGTTGTATTGGAAATGTGTTGATTTACTTCTAATTTTAAAGTGTTTTTTAAGTGATACACATGTATTATTTTATCCTATTATTTCACTTCATGTTGCATCAGTAAATGTTTATATATTTATGAGCCAATATATGTATTAGTTCGAAAAGGCGTCGAACTGTCAGAATGTGTAGCACGCAGGAAAAAGAAATGCTTATCGGCACTTCTTCCGACTTTTCATTCTGAGTTCAAACGCCGACAGAGAAAGGCTTTTGTTTTCATTCTTTAGGGGCTACTAAAACACAAGTTAATCACTGACGCTGTTGTAATGAACTTACTCTTATCCAAAACTGCGCATTTGAAATAGCTGGAGATACGATATTTAGACCAGAAGTCTTTTTTTTTTGTCAAGAAATAAAAGAAAATTGCGTTTAATCGCTTAAACAGAGGTCCAAATGTGAGAAAAAAATTGTATTGCACTTCCGAATGTAAGTATCACAATATATACGAAAAACAAAAATAAAATAAAATATACTATTTCTAAGATATTTCAATTACACACAAACATCCCTAGAGATTTTGCGTTATTGATATATATATTTATAAGTGTTTGTGTATATGTGTGAATGAATGTGTGTGTGTGTGGGAGTCTGCGTGTGTATGATTTTTCTGTAATCATGTGTGTGTGCGTATATATATATATATATATATATATATATATATATATATATATATATATATATGTATATAGTTGAAATTTATTGAAAAACTAAAGACGAAGTCAGGTGCATGAACAACAACAATAAATGTATTAGTTTGACGCTCATTAAAAATGTAAACGTCTCTTACGTTTCGAGCGTAATCTCTTCAACAGAAAGGAAAATAAAATGAACAGAATGAGAAGGAAAAACTCTATTGATTACAGGGATAGATCTTATACACACACACACACACACACACACACATACACACACACACACACACACACACACACACACACACACACATATATATATATATATATATATATATATATATATATATATATATATATATATATATATATATGATATAGATGATATAGATGATGGGTGTGAAGAATCCACACCTTATTCACATGAGTATTATGGTTCTATAAAGCTAAATTTGGAACTAGATTTCCATCAACAACATGCACAGTCAGAGATTGGTATTTACACTGGCAATGTATTATGTGCCAATAAGTAAATTATATAAAGCGTAAATACCGATTAGGTTTTGTATGACTTTGCTAACATACACACACACACACACATCTATATGTATGTGTGTGTGCGTGTATGTCTGTGTGTGTGTGTGCGCGCGCGCGTGTGCGGTGTGTGTATGTATGTATGAATTAGTAATTCAATGTATGTGTTGTGTAACATATTTCATTTCAGTTAGTGATTTTATATCCTATATTTCTTTATTTGTGGTGTGTTTGATCATAAAATTTTACATTAACTTAATTAAAGCTGAGCTGATAAGCATTACAAATTAAATTTCAAATCAAATTTTGTATTTTGGGGAATAATAAATATATTACTTCACAAAACTGTTGAGGCTTCAGGGCTAAATCTTGCAACAGTAATCTAGAGATAATTTAGATGAATATATATATATATATATATATATTTGTATGGAAAGAAAAAGAAAAGAATTACAGAAGAATATATTTTGAGCAGATTTAGATATGAACTTTTGTATATATTGATATTAATTTAGAAGTGCGTATACTGTTTACAAATGAATATAATATGGGAATGTATGTGTTTAAGAATAATTGTGGTATCAATGCTAAACACGAGACCCACAGTGAATGAAAGCGCAGCTTAAGTATTTATCAATACGTTTATCATATATTTATTCCGAAATAGAAGAATGTATATAATTATATGTATGACATGTATGCATGTTCTTACCACACAGACACCACATAATATACGTACATATACATATACATGCACACACACACACACACACACACACACGCACACACATATATATATATATACACATATATGCATATTCATATATATATACATATATATATATATATATATGAATATATATTTTTACTCTCACTGTTCCTTATATTTATGTATATATATATATATATATATATATATATATATATATATATATATATATATATATATATACAAACACACACACAAACACATACATACCTACATACATACTTTTGCAGCACTATGACTTGCTATGGACGGTCGCAGGTGAACCAATATCAAGGAAGGAAATTCAAAATTTGGCATCAGTGACAGATTCCCTCCTTCACAAAAAACATCTACTTAAGAGTGTCCAGTAAAAAGGTGACAATACAATAGTGTTCCACCATAGCCACAGCCTTTGGAGTGAAATATACAAGAGAAAAAAGATATATATATATATATGTGCGTCTGTGTGTGTGTGTGTGTGTGTGTGTGTGTGTGTGTGTGTGTGTGTGTGTGTGTGTGTGTGTGTGTGTATTCACACTCGCACTTATACATATTCTTTAATTCATTTATTCTTTTACGTGTTTCAGTCATTTGACTGCGGCTATGATTGAACACCGCTTTAAAGCGTATTAGTGGAAGAAATTCCCCCTTAGGATTTTCTGTAAGGCCAGCACTTACTCCAAATATCTCTTTTTCCGAAACGCTATCTTACGAAGACATAAACACACCAGCATCGATTGTCAAGGGGAGACAAACACAGATACACACACGTACACACACGCACGCACACACAGATATGTACTTTATATAAATATATATATATATATATACATATATATATATATATATATATATATATATATATATATATATATATATATATATATATATATATATATATATATATATATATATATATATATATATATATATATATATATATATATATATATATATATATATATATATATATATATATATATATATATATACCACACAGCCACTCTTGCGCCTGTATATAGTGGGTTGACAACTAAGTACCAACCGTTTTTTTTTAATTTTGGAATGTATCTTTTTCGAGAATTCTATTTTTGAATCATTTAAATTCTTTTTTTTTTTAGTTAATTTTCGTTAATTTTTGTTTATTTTCAGATCATTAAAAAGGAATGTCAAGTTAAGAAAATCGAGGATTTTCGACACCCGCTTCATTTTATTTTAATCAAGGTTCTAAGGCCGCAAAAATGCTCGCGACATTTGTGCTGTGTATGGACAGGGTGCCATAGCGGACAGAAACGCTCGTGATTGGTATGCCAGTTCAAAAATTGAAATTTTGACCTCAAAGTCACACCTTGTTCTGGCCGTCCAGTTGAGTTCCATGAAAAACGATTAAACCAACATGCTCGGCCCAACTGCATAGCACCATGGTGAAGTGTCTTCTACTATAATCTCAGGCCAACCAAATCCTTGTGAGTTGATTTTGGAGAAGGAAACTGAAAGAAACTAGTGGTATATGCATATATATATATGTGTGTGTGTGCGTGTGTGTGTGTGTGTGTGTGTGTGTGTGTGTGTGTGTATTTGTCTTTGTCTGCCCACTATTGCTTCAGAACACCGGTGTTCGTGTTTCCATCCCCGTAACTTAAGGGATTCCGTGAGAAAAACCTTCAGAATAAGTACGGAGTTTAAAATAATAAAATAGTGGGGACGAGTCACTGGACTAAATAATCTTTATTCAGAAACCCAGGCATAGCCACATTATAATGACTGGTATAATAAAAAGCTAAAACTGATACGGTAGTTTTGCTTTTTGTTATGGTCATAATTAATTATTTACTAAATATTTTTTTTTCTACTCTATGCACAAGGCCCAACATTTTGGAGAGGGGACCAGTCGATTAGATCAACCCCATTACGTAAGAGGTACTTAATTTACTGACCCCGAAAGGATGAAATGCACAGTCGACTTCCGATGAATTAGAACGTAACAGCAGACGAAATACTGCTAAGCATTTCACCCGGCGTGCTAACGTTTCTACCAGCTCGCTGCCTTAATAATTTATAATAGCACATTTCGAATGTTTCTAATTATTTATTTGCAATTAAAAATTCATTGTATGTTTCATTTATGTTGGTACTTAATATCTTTTGCATTTTTAATGAGTTGTTTGTAAATAAATTTATTTTCTTGAAATTCAGAACGCATTCTACTTTCTCAGTTTTAAAAATGTAACAGATCTTCATGTTCATTTATAGCTGCAAATTATTTTTCACTTCCTACAAACTTTCTAAAATGTCTACGCTCTTCGAGTCAGGCATCTGCGAACACGTTTCCTCTTTTTTCTTATTGCTTATATTCCTTTAATTGTTTTTGTCATTTGCTAGCAGCCATGCTGGAGCACTGCCTTCAGTCCAACAAATCGACCACAGGAGTTATTCTTCATATTCTAGTGCTTATTCTATCGGTATTTTTTGCCGAACCGATGGTGTACGGGTCTAAAACACACCAACATAAGTTGTCAAGTGATTGTGTGGACACACAGACATACAAACACTGATACACAGACACACACATACACATACACACATACATATATATATATATATATATATATATATATGACGGGCTTCTTTCAGTTTCCGTCTGCCAAATCCACTCACAAGTCTTGTGTCGGCCCAAGTCTATAGTAGAAAACACTTGCCTATAGTGCCGGGAAGTGGAAATGATTTCGGAATCATGTGGTGGGGAAGCAAGTTCTAACCACACAGCAACGTCTGTTTTCCTGTTTTCTGTTTTTAGTGTCACACTCTTTCGCTTCATATTGGTTTTGAATTTTATTACAAGTCCAGCAGTGTTTGAAGGAAGAAGGTGAAGTGCGTAAGTCCTATCATAAATTATATCGACTCCACCACTTCACTGGTACTCAAGATATCCCATCCAAAACGATGAACTGCAAGGTCAAACTCGGCTGAATTGTCGTTAAATATTTCGTTCCATATATAAATCATTTTTCCCACTCGCTGCCATTTATTATATTTTTCTCCCATTTAGTATTAAGACTTCTAATTCTATAATGTTTTATATTCTCATTATCTCAGTATCTCACAACCTCAATTACACAAATAACTTAAAGCTCTGTCTGTCTGCCTGTCTGTCTCTGTCTCTGTGTGCCTGTCTCTCTCTCTCTCGTTCATGAATGTATGTATGTATATATATATATATATATATATATGTGTGTGTGTCTGTGCGTGTGTGTGTGTGTGTGTATGTGCTTGTGTGTGTGTGTATGTTTGCATTTTATGTATCTATCATGTGTATGTATGTATGTGTGTATTTATACGTACATTTATATATACATACATTCAACTAGATATCTCTCTCACTCCTTCTGACTTACGCAATGACTACCTATTTCGCATGTTGCTATGTCTCCCCCTCTCTTAATACTTTTCTCCGTTCTATTTTCCCCACGCACATCACTCCGACTATATTCTCTACTTTCTACACATCCACTCTCTATAAACTCAATGATTAATGTTTCTCAACCTAAAATCGAGAAGACTGTAATCATATAACACCTGTTCTTGGAAATGTTTTAATGAAATATTGGAAAATGTGTTGTTTTCTTTTTGTTTTGCTCGTTTATATTTTAAAATCTGTAATTTTTTTTTTCTTTTCTATCCATTCTCCTATTATCTTAATGAGTTAGCAACAAAGAAGTCGTGTATGACGTTGTTTATTAAATACCCTCTAGGCAAAAGCTAATACATCTTCTTGGATTTCCTTATATGTAATAGAGCTAAACGCTGAAAAATTAATGATATTAATTGCACTTCTAACTTATGAAACTAATATATAGAAGAGGAAAAACCTAACAAACCAATGAGTTGAAAAACTATAATCTAGCGAAAATCATTTGGTATCCGACTATTGAATTAACCTCAAGGATTAACGTCGTGATATGAAATACAACTATATCAATAATAACAATGACAGCAACAATTATACAAAGTCAGTAACAGCTGCGAAGGAACAAAACGATGAGGATAGAAGCTATTTTTGTATTTATTTATGTTTTTAGTAACTGATATTGAATTATTATTAAAGAAAGACAAAGAATATTGTTTTAGTTCTTGTCTTTTTTTTTCATTCTATTTTTTGGTATCTTGTACTTACAGCACCGGCTCGAGTATTCTCTGTAGTGTTTTTGGTTTCCTCTTATCAAGACATTTGTTTATTATTAATATTTGTTTGTAATTTGGAGTTTCTTCCGTTAAGCAAATGCTTGGTCCGCTGCGTTGCTCATATCTTTTCTACAATTTGGATGGAATAAATTTATTAAAAACTTCTGATTCCTTTTTTTTTTTTTTTTTCGGAAACAATATATTCAAAAGACGGAGATGACCTTACCAAACAGCAAACTGGAGGTAAATTCGTTCCTGATTTAGAAAAGCGAAGTTAATATACTTCTTCTCAGACAATCTTCGTTAGTCTTTGATCACTGAACGAATAATACCTCTCTCTATTTTTACAGATTTCTCTACCATTAACGTGATGAGATTGACAGGAGAACTTCCACAGTAGAAACGGGTAAAAGCATGAGATCTCTTACATTACTGTTATCCTGCCTAATCTAGAACATATCTGACGATCACGACATATGATGGACACATGCAAGGAACAGTATTTCTTTCGATATAGATCATGAATAGAGAAGACGAATCTCAAAACCCGGCAGCACTTCATGGCAAGCATAAAGAGAATTTTGAATTTCATCAATTCGAAGAAGACATGGAAAGAATCAGTTGCTCGTATCTCGGGAAGGCATATTCACCAAAAACAGCGCCATGTTTACCGAGTAATATAACAGTATAGGATGATAATTGTAAACTTCCACCAAGCTCACTTCTACACAGACAATAATGCGTGTTTGACATAATTATTATAAACTAGGTGTTTACATGTTGGGTCAATCCTTCAGCAAAAAAAAAAAAAATATCCTTGTCAAATGACTAGCAACACATTAGAGATGTCGCCGCCATATCACAGGTCCCTCTATCATCAATAATGACCCATAGAACTCTCTGCACAGAGGGTGTTGTTATCATATGCATTGCCCAACCAGTGCAATATCATTTATACACGAAGAGAATGAAAGACCAATATCTGAAATAAGGCAAGTCGTACCAGATTTCGTACCAGACCGACTCCAGTTTACGGCACTCCATAAGCAACACTGATCCTACGCTTCACGCACAGACTGCCCTTTATCATGTCCAGTTTCCGTAGTGGGTCTTTAAGACTGAGTTTTTACTGCTCGGATTTGACCCAGACCTCTTAATATATTTTGAACTTGAGACATAACTTGTGCTTACATGTGTATACTGTCAGACAAAACAACGATGTCTTATGATATTATTTTTGCTTCGACCTCCAAATCAGAGAACTTTGTACATAGATGCAAGCATAACTCTATTTTCCTGCTGCTCAGATAAAACAGAATCGTGGCCATTACACCATTGTTTTCATTAATTTTGCATTGAAAGAGAGAAATATATAACTACTTCTTCAACGTGTGGCTGATCTTTCCTTGTTTATTGAAATATTTCAGCTTGACTCGCTTTCAGGTGACGCTTCTGTTGTTGCTGTTGTTCCCGCTGTATCAGATACAGTGATAAACAAATTGATGACAAAAGAGTTAAACGATAGCATTTTTTGTTTCTTAAAAGAAACTAAAAAGAAAAAGAAAAAAATCTTTAAGATTTTTGCTTCTGTTTTTCAAAAGTCGTCCAACCTGTGGCTTCGCTTTGTCATAATTAATGGTATTGTTGCTATTGTCGCTGTTGCCATTGTTGCCATTGTTATTATTGCTTTTCGTGATGTTCGTGTTCTTGTTCTTGTTGTCGGTGCTGCTCGAGTTAATCCTGTGGTTGGAAATGTTCGGATTAAAGTTACTAAAATCTGTCAAAAAGAAATTATCTCACGACTTCGTTGCTTATGTACTGATGTGCGATTAAATTTGACTCTTCTTTGAATGTCTATGTGTGTGTGTGTGTGAGAGAGAGAGAGAGAGAGAGAGAGAGTGAGTGAGTGTATATACATGTGTCTTTGTGTCTGTGTATTTGCATGTATGTATGTGAATGAGGATTTGTGTGGTGAATATCTGTATATGCGTGGATGTGTATTTCAGTGTGTGTGTGTGTGTGTGTGTGTGTGTGTGTGTGTGTGTGTCTGTGTATTCGTGTTCTCGATGCCGTGTAACTGAATTGATTTTTGAGTAGGAAGTGTATTTCGTTGGCAGCAACACAGCTTCAGTTGAATGGTAAAACAAAATACGAAGTTGACCAAATATGAAACACATTTCAGTTCCTTTTGATGGCGAAAACTCCATAATATTCTAGAACATCCATATAAGTGGTTATAACATTTCAAACGTCGTCTTAGCTTTTAAATGAACGACAAAAAACTGATCGCCTAAGCAGTAAATTTGTCGACATAAAATGCAGTTGCATAATTGATAACTGCAGTAACATATCCACCATCAGACCACCAGTAACAATATAGGTTCTGTTTTAGAAGAATGAGCAGCAAATTTGAGGGCAAAGAGTATATTTAATATTGAAATGTTACTTCATTTTATCGACTCTGCTCCTAGGATTACGGGAATAATATATCCTAGGTTGGGGATCCTGTCAGTGATGATGTCACGGGAAAAATTACTAGTGGTTGTGCAACCAAAAATTCCCTAAGTCTTGTCAGTAGTGCTGAAATGTCAAATAAAAATGGAGATGAAAACGCCGTGAATGAGGCTGGAACACCTCCTGAAGATCTCTCGCATGGCGGGTGCCCCACGGGTGAGCAGCGTGATTTCAGTCTTCATCAAGCAACTGCTAAAAGAAGGTGGGCGATATATAGGAATGTGGTTGTAATGGCGTGCTACTTTCTAATGGGTAATCCGAGAAATGGTAATGAAATACTCCCTGGGAGGTATAAGAAAAGAATGCACAAAGGCTGATTTGAATTAAGTGAAGAAAATCTGTATGACGAAGATAGAGCCATTAGAAAGCTAGAGCCTTAATTTGGTGAACGCATGTTATGACAACACATCGTCTAAGAGGGTGAAGCATTTTGATATAACGTAAAGCAACGAAATTTTCATGTTCGAAACTGACAGAACTAAATTAATTTTTGGATTGTTTTGAAACTCATGAAAAGGCCATAGAGCTGTCTAAAGATTTAGAAACGTTTTGGTTTTTTTTTTGTATTTTTACATATAATTTAGGTCATAAGGCGTCGTCCATGCAAAATCGTTAACACGCCGGGCAAAATGTTTAACGGTTCTTCGTCCGTCTTTACGTTTTGAGTTCAAATTCCGAGCAAGTTTTATTTGCCTTTCATTCTTTCGGGGTTCGATGTCATCAACTTAGCCCCTCACCCGAAATTAATTGAAATATATTCTTTCACCCTATTTATTAATAAGCGGATAATTTAGAGTATGCATCAGCATGAATATTAATTATTTAAAGCATCTCGATTTTCATACTTCGTTTCCAATCTTTTGCAGCTTCCCAATGAAACACTGGTGTAAATTTAGCAGAATGAAAATATCAGCTTGTATAATTCTTAAATACATTCTCCATGATGTAAGTAAATAACTTTTCAAACTTTTCTATTTTTACTGTGAGGCGACTGACTGAATTATTTCTCAAGAGATTGTTATGACATAAAAGAGGTTTCTTTCAACAACTTTAAAAAGACGACAATTACAAGAAACCACAAAGCGCTCTTTAAACAAAAAATGATTAGTTGAATGCAAAGGATGAGAATTTCTTTTTTTCTTTTTCTTTCTTTTCCAGCCCAGAAGTGTGAAAGGCAATCCTGTCAGCTGCAGGCTGTAAAACGCATGAGTCTAAATCTTGTCTTAATTATTGTGTAAGATTTTGTGAGCTTCGCCAGTTTTAAACTGTAAAAATACAAACGCAATGTAAAAATACAAACTATAGATGCTATACAAAAGAAATGAAACTACTTCGATATAATCACATTGGTATATTCTGAATTGGAAAATAACCTGTTTTACTTCATTGATTGAGGGAAATAAATAATAATATTATACATCTTTGAATGTTTAATTATGTAAGCTTATCATTGAAAGGTAAAAAAAAAATCTTATTCAATTAATACGCTCAGTATAATTATAATTAATTTTGAAGTATTATGTATGTTAATTAACAGGAAGTATATAGTAATACGCCATGTATACACTGATGCATAACTATATATTACATATATTTTCTTTTACTAAAAGGATATTGTCAAGCATAAAATCGATACGTTATGTTGGTGTGATACTAAGATAGAATAAATGAAGTATTTTAATTAGTAGATGAATTGCAATTTTATAATAAACTGCAGTAAAAATCATGCTAAAATATTGATTATTATATTTATCAAGGATTGGCAATTTAATGTTCTTTTCATTGAAATATACTTCGTTTCAAACGAACTTGTCATAAATGATAATTTTAATCAATATGTGTCATACCGTAAATTGAATTCGTTACATATACATGGTAAGTAATCTGAGTTAATGTGAAATACTTTCCTCCGTAGGAACCTAAATTGAACATTAAAATGTAAGTAGATGTATATCGTTTTCTATTCTTGAAACAAGACCCGAAATGTTTGGAGAGGAGGCCAGTCGATTAGATCGAATTACCAGTAAGCAACTGGTAAATAATTTATCGAACCCGAAAGGAAGAAAGGTAAAGTCGACATGGGCAGAATTTGAATTAGATGTATATCAACTCAGAAGTAAGCTACTAAACGTTTCCTAAGTCGCAATAAAGTGTTTTGTTCGAAAACGGCCGGTCTACGAAACGAACCCACAGTCTAGCCACCACTAGGCCAAATGCTTCCACATCTGTTTTCTCTAAAATATTACTAAATACAATGTGATTTAACATCAAACTTAGAATGTGTTTTATATAACTGCTAGTTGAGCACCATGTGTTTCATGTGGATCCTAGATGTCATGAATAAAAATTCAAAAATAACCAACAAACACAAGAATAGCTGTGTGGTAATAAATTTTCTTCTCAACCACAGGGTTTCAAGTTCAGTCCCACTGCGTGTCACCTTCAGCAAGTGCCTCATAGTATAGCCTCAGGTCCACTAAAGCTTTGTCAACGGATTTGGCATAAGGAAACGGAAAGAAGCACACCGTATATATATGTATATGTATTTGTATGTCTACGTTTGTCCCGCCACCATCGCCCAACACCGGTGATGCTGTGTTTACGTCAACATAACGAAGCGGTTCGGTGAAAGACACCGATAGTATAAGTACTAAACTTACAAAGAATAAGTTTTGGGGGTCGACGTGTTCGACTAAAGGTGGTGCTCCAACATGACCGCAGTCAAATGACTGAAACAAGTAAATGAGTAAAAGTATAACAGAATTTCGAAATATATTTTAGAAGCCCTAATGTTTTAAAACGTAAGTAGACATATTGAAGTGAATATTCTTCGTTTGTCTATTCTTACGAGGTACACATTTTACAAAGTCATCAACTGGAATCTCAAATAAGTGAGATTTAGCACTAAAGGATATATAAAAGAAATTATGAGACGAGAAAGATCGGTTTTAGCTTCAAGGGAAGTGAACTAAAGAAACAGAGCTGAAAACAAATTAGTGGAATGGTAGAAAGAGCTGGAATATGAGAATATAATGAACTATATATATATATATATATATATATATATATATATAAAATATAATAAGAGTGAAAAAACTACAGAAGGCTTGTGTTACATGGTTAAAGTATATATTTAAATTATGTCAGAAAATGTTAGAAAAATGTTATAAAATCTTTTTGGTATATAAACATTGTATTTTGAGAAATAACCGGTTTCGTGTTGTCTTTTCAAATTTCTCTACTTCATTGTAACGTGTTCGCTCCAGTCTGAAAAAGAAGAGTTCTAGATAGGGGGAGGTAATTAGGGATTTCTTCCGGTATAGGGGAGATAATCGAAATCTAGGAGGTGGTAGAATTTGATTAATTTACCATGGTTTTGTTCTATATTGTTTTTCCCCCTTTTTTCTCAGTGGGGTGATGAATTTCCTTATTTAAATGTGTTAGCAATGGTTAAGTATGGGTTTGTGTTTTTGAATGAAAAAGGTTTCCTTATTTAATCTAATCTGTGTTTGTGTTTTAATGGCACATTGATAGAAAGGAAAGATTATAAATTGTGGTAGCATTTGTTTTGCGCATTTCTCAATATGATCACTAAAAGGTATCATTCGGTATTCTGGGTATGCAATCTGCTGGCGGTGCAGAGTGCATCTACGTCTGAGCGATAATCCTGTGGACCCTATGTAGTTCTCGTGGCAGCCCGAGCATCTTATTACATAAATAAGATTTTCTGAGGCACAAGTAAAGTTAGATTTAACTTTGAATTTGTGTCCCTCTTTGAAGAGGAATTCTGAACCTTCTAGAATGTTTGGGCATGTTGCACAATTTGGTCGACCACATTTTTTTACTTTTGCATCTGTTGTTTCGGAAAATAATTTTGCCTTTGTGAGGATCTTTTTCAGTGATTTTGGTTGTTTGTGGCTTTTGATGATTTTGTGTGTGTAAAATTTCCTTTAATTTGGGGTCCTTATGTAGCATTGGTATGTTTTGGGTGATGATGGTGAAGGCTTCTTTGTTTCTGGGGTTGTATGTGGATATGTACGGCAGTATTTTCAGGGAATGCGTGTTGCTGTGTTTAACTTTTCTTAAGTGTTCTATGTTAATTTGTGATGCACGTCTGATTCCATCCTCTATGAGTTGAACTCGGTAGTGTCTGTCAATTAGTGCCCATTGCTATGGGCACTAGGGCAGCTCCAGTCATTGCGAACCTAACAATGGGTTACTTGGAAATAATAATATACCAGGAATCTTTATCCACCTTTGGAAACACCCTTTCCCAATACATAAAAGAAAATTGGAAAAGGTTCCTGGATTACTGTTTCATACTCTGGAATGAAAACACAGATGAACTCTTGAAATTCAAAAGTCTATTGAACAGTGTCAACCCAAACATACAGTTCACAATGGAGTACAACCAACAGGAGCTCACATTCTTGGATATATTAATTAAAAAAGTAAACCTAAAAATAGAAACGGACATATTTTACAAAACCACAGACGCCAAACAATGTCTACTATATGATTCATGACACCCAAGACAGACCAAGACAAACATCCCCTTCAACCTTGCAAGAAGGATATGCAAAATAGTCTCAGAACAAAATACTAGAGACTACAGACTACAAAAATTCAAAAACACACTAATTGACAGACACTACCCAGTTCAACTCATATAGGATGGAATCAGAGGTGCATCACAAATTAACATAGAAAACCTCAGAAAAGTTAAACACAGCAACACACATTCCCCGAAAATACTGCCGTACATATCCACATACAACCCCAGAAACAAAGAAGCCTTCACCATCATCACCCAAAACATACCAATGCTACATAAGGACCCCAAATTAAAGGAAATTTTACACACACAAAATCATCAAAAGCCACAAACAACCAAAATCACTGAAAAAGATCCTCACAAAGGCAAAATTATTTTCCGAAACAACAGATGCGAAAGTAAAAAAATGTAGTCGACCAAATTGTACAACATGCCCAAACATTCTAGAAGGTTCAGAATTCCTCTTCAAAGAGGGACACAAATTCAAAGTTAAATCTAACTTTACTTGTGCCTCAGAAAATCTTATTTATGTAATAAGATGCTCGGGCTGCCACGAGAACTACATAGGGTCCACAGGATTATCGCTCAGACGTAGATGCACTCTGCACCGCCAGCAGATTGCATACCCAGAATACCGAATGATACCTTTTAGTGATTATATTGAGAAATGCGCAAAACAAATGCTACCACAATTTATAATCTTTCCTTTCTATCAATGTGCCATTAAAACACCAACACAGATTAGATTAAATAAGGAAACCTTTTTCATTCAGAAATACAATCCCAAACTTAACCATTGCTAACACATTTAAATAAGGAAATTCATCACCTCACTGAGAATAAAGGGGAAAAAATATAGAACAAAACCATGGTAAATTAATCAAATTCTACCACCTCCTAGATTTCGATTATCTCCCTTATACCGGAAGAAATCCCTAATTACCTCCCCCTATCTAGAACTCTTCTTTTTCAGGATGGAGCGAACACGTTACAATGAAGTAGAGAAATTTGAAAAGACAACACGAAACCGGTTATTTCTCAAAATACAATGTTTATATACCAAAAATATTTTCTAACGTTTTTCTAACATTTTTCTGACATAATTTAAATATATACTTTAACCATGTAACACAAGCCTTGTGTAGATTTTTCACTATTATTATCTTTTATACATCCAACCACGTGCTTTCACATACCAACTTTCTCACCTATATATATATATATATATATATATATATACATATATATATATATATATATATATATATATATATATATATATATATATATATATATATATATATATATATATATATATATATATATATATATATATATATATATATATATATATATATATATATATATATATATATATATATATATATATATATATATATATATATATATATATATATATATATATATGTATATATATATTTATATATATATATATATATATATATATATATATATATATATACATATATATATATATATATATATATATATATATATATATATATATATATATATATAGGCAATGTTAATTCTGTAAATGAAGTATTAACAGTAACTGCACGATAAAGTGAAGTATATTGCCACTTAAGTGTGGCTGACCCCTAGGGGTGGATGTTACTGTTGCTTTTAGCCCCAGGAGGACATCTCCTCCAGCTGGCTTATCGACGCACTACTGTATCCTGTTTGCCAAGGGAAGTTATCCCTCCCATCATGATCTGTAGCACGAACGGACCCGGGTTTCAGGGTTATTTCCCTTCGTCAGCGTCCGATAGCCACTGGTCTTCGATGAGAGAGATAAATTCTTGGCAATCTTATGTATACTTTTCCAGTGAAATTCTTCACTTTTATCGAAAAGGTGAAAATAACCCTGAAACCTAGGTCCGTTCGTGCTACAGATCATGATGGGAGGGATAACTTCCCTTGGCAAACAGGACACAGTAGTGTGTCGTTAAGCCAGCTGGAGGAGATGTCCTCCTGGGGTTAAAAGCAACAGTAACATCCACCCCTAGGGATCAGCCACACTTCAGTGGCAATATACTTCACTTTATCATGCAGTTACTGTTAATACTTCATTTAGAGAATTAACATTGTTTGTTTTCACCTTTTCGATATCAGTGAAGAATTTCACTGGAAAAGTATACATAAGATTGCCAAGAATTTATCTCTCTTATCAAAGATCAGTGGCTATCGGACGCTGACGAAGGGAAATAACCCTGAAACCCGGGTCCGTTCGTGCTCCAGATCATGATGGGAGGGATAACTTCCCTTGGCAAACAGGACACAGTAGTGTGTCGATAAGCCAGCTGGAGGAGATGTCCTCCTGGGGCTAAAAGCAACAGTAACATCCACCCCTAGGGGTCAGCCACACTTAAGTGGCAATATACTTCACTTTATATATATATATATATATATATATATATATATATATATATATATATATATATATATATATATATATATATATATATATGTGTGTGTGTGTGTGTGTGTGTGTGTGTGTGTGTGTGTGTGTGTGTGTTATGCACAGAAACATATATATATACCTATTTATTTATGTAAATGTAAGTATGTATTTATATATAATTACCCAATTAAAATGTAGCACAGGAAAACGACAAAGGAGAAAAATGAGAAACAGAAAAAATAGACGTAGTGGAAACGGACAGAATCAACACTATCGTCTGTCGACCAAATATCGTCGAAATATAACAAGAAAATATGAAAACTATGCACATATCGGTAGATAAAGACCGGCTCTGATGCGAAAGATATATGGAATAAAGAAGGGCAGTAACAGGAAAATAATGAACGTTACAGTGAAATTGTATCAAACAAGGATTATTTTTCAAAAATGCGACAAAAATGACGCGTCGTCTGATATAACTCTCATAGGAAACATGGTGATTCTTTCAGCGATAGGATAATATATACATATTTTACGAAGATCTATACACCTTTTGCAGTCCGAGGAACTAGCGACACGTTAAAATTAAAGCTCTTAGACAATTGCGGAGCTCGGAAAACTTCTAAACTTCACAATGTTAAATGGGAAAAGGACAAATAGTCTAAAACGAGACGTTCATGTGGTACATTTTCCAACTGGAGAGGAAACATGAAATTGCGCGTGCGCGTGTGTGAGAGAGAGAGAGAGTGAGAGAGAGAGTGAGTGAGTGAGAGAGAGACAGACAGACAGCGAGGGGAAGATGAAGAGCCGTACAGAGATTAATGGCATTTGTGGTGGAGGACAAGAACAATGGAATACAGAAGATTGAAAGGTACGACAGAATAAATAGATACAAAGAAGTAGGTGGAAGGTAAAAGTAGGTGAAAATACATACTAAGGTAGATACAAAATAGAAATGCAGATATTATTATGAAATCAAAAAAAAGGAAACACTCTACTTATATCTACAGTTTGTAGATGTAAGTAGAGTGATGAGTAAAGTGAAACGTAGATAACATACAATGGATGGTGCAGACATGGACAATGGTACAATGGAAAAAAGCGAGGGCAGCAGATAAATCACTGTACAGAAGAAGAGATGATAAGTAGAAAGAGAGATGTTCCCTCACGAAATAGAAAGGACTTGTGGCTCGAGGAAAAGTTTGAGTAGCGTTATATCAAAATAATATAAACGTAGCACAAGGAAGGAGGAAAAAAAACATATGAAAAAGGAAAAACACAAACAATAAATGAGGCAAGTTTCTAACGATTGTGTGTTTGTAGATTGTTATACGTGGTGTACAGATTGTCTATACGATGTAAATGGAGGCAGTCAGAACTTTAGATATTTATTTAGTGCCTTCATTTCGTTTCGGATATTCATCAGGAAAGATCATTTGTACAGAACATTTACACCTTAAATATGTATGTTATTTGAAGAAATATGAAGTTGAAATGAGATGTGACTGCACAGATGTTTTGAATCTATGTATGTGATTATATGCGTGTGTTTGTATGTGTATTTAAGTATATGGGTGGTGAACATTATGAGGTTTGGTAAGGACAAAAAATGCAAAAGGGAATGAAAGCAAGAAAGGTGGAAAGAAAGAAGGGTACTACAAATTATTCCCAATTTACGCAAAATTCCGTTGTTCCCAAGGTATGATTAATATATTTAACTCTCATTCTTCTCACTTAAACTTGTCTGCATATGCATCATACATTCTGAAATTGTTTTTCTTTATAAAATAAACCTAACTCATTTATATTCTTACTGTATATAATAACTTTACTTGTGAGTTATATCCTCCTTTCGGACTAATTAACTATGTATGTACGTGTACTCGAAAGCATTAACACATATCAGTACGTATAATAAATGTGTATATATATATATATATATATGGATAGATAGATAGATATATATATATATATATATATATATATATAGATAGATATACATACGCACACACACACACACACACACACACACACACCCACACACCCACACACACACACACATGGGCGAGCTGGCAGAAACGTTAGCACGCCGTGCGAAATGCTTAGCGGTATTTCGTCTGCCGCTACGTTTTGAGTTCAAATTCCGCCGAGGTCGACTTTGCCTTTCATCCTTTTGGGGTCGATTAAATAAGTACCAGTTACGCACTGGGGTCGATATATTCGACTTAATCCGTTTGTCTGTCTTTGTTTGTCCCCTCTGTGTGTAGCCCCTTGTGGGTAGTAAAGAAATAACACACACACATATATATAATGCAGAAATTGTACAACATATATAAATGGATGATGAGTAAAGCACCGACACAATTCCGATTACCTGTTGCCATCTGTCGATTTCTGTCGATTTACTACAACTACAGAAACACACAGACGCATACACACACAGATATACATACAACTCTAGTCATAATATAACCGTTAGTGATGTCTTAATCAACCTATAGACAAATGTTCATGTCGTGATAGGACTAAATGTAAGCTCTTTAGTAATTGTAATATCGATAATGTAATTTATGAAAGCATAGTTAGATCTAAGAACAATATTAATAAAATTATAAAGAAGACTTATATTGGATCAACAGCTAATGAAATTTAAAAAAAGAATATCCCAACACTACCAGACCTTTAAAAATCACAATTTAAGTAAGTCTACAGGCTTAAGTAAATATATAAGGGAACTGAAATCTAGGAAAAGAGATTACACCCGTAATTAGAGTATTATAGGTAGCGTCCATTCCTATAATATTGGGAATAAAATGATTGTATTATGCATAACTGAATTTATGAAAGTACTACATTCTAGAAATGAATTACTAAACACATGATTTTTTGGTCAGAAGGTGGGAGTTTTTTGTCAGGCATAACATGGCGTTGATAGTATAGAACGTGTTTATTTTTTACCTTAGTGTTCAAAATAGACTATTTAAAGACAAATTTAACTTCAATGCTTGACAGCCAGTCGATGGTTTAACAAGAGGCAAATCCGAAGTCACTGTCAAACATAATTTTCTTCAAGAATAATGTGTGCGGTGTGCGTGTATGTGTGTTAATGTGTGTGTGCGCGCACGCACTCGCACATAAATATATCTATTATATTTGCTTTCTAATTGATATAAAATACAG
>NC_142932.1:38884590-38892090 GCF_046866305.1 Octopus bimaculoides
TATATATATATATATATAATTATATATATATATATATATATATATATATATGTATATATATATATATATATATATATATATATATATATATATATATATATATATATATATATTATTTTGTCATTTAGATTTATGAAGATGTAAATTTTCGATTTAACTTTTCTTTTTTAGTCAAAGTTTAAATTCTAGGTACATTCTCTTGGGGATTATTTTTCAGATATTGCTTCAGAAAATTTTAAACATTTTTGTTTCTTCACAAGATATGAGAGCAATAAATTTAACTGCATGTACGTGTTATTAAGACTAAAATAGAAATATGTTCAATAAAGAATACATTTTTTTTCCTTCGCAAAGAAAATGGATTTTGCTCAATTCTTTATTTTGCTGTATGTTCATTATTTCTTTCACCCACTTCCTACCATATTTTATTCTACTGTAACCGACGTTAGACAGTACAATAATTTACCAAAAACTGCCAGTTTAATATAACTATGACTAAACAGCAAAACCACAAAATATTGTTCTCTTCATGAATATCACATGTCCATATATTTTAAATATATATCTTAAAAATGCAGGCATGTCTGTGTGGTTTCGATGCTCGATCTACAAATATGTGGTCTCTGTTTCTATGCTTCTGTGCAGTACCTTGAGAAAGAGTATTTTCCTACCATAACACCACGCCCACTCATACCATGAGTAAGACAATTTGTGCCTGTGGATATTTTCACCGCTTTAGAGCTCCCGTTAGTGTTTATACCTAGCAAAATTGCTGGTGTAAACCCTTCGGCTGCTCCACAAAAATTGATGAGGTCAAATGACGCAAATATGTAAATATAAATAAGTTCTTTCAAAATGTTAAAACAGAACGATGGTTAGAACCGACTTTTTAAAATTTATTTTCTCTGATTTAGGTGACATATCTTGACATTCAAAGTCATACATGGCAATAACTAAACTTATCCTATTGAACTACGTTTAAACGGAAGCTATACCTGTTTAGACAATACCAAAATGTGACGAGAAAAAGTAACATACGCGTTATGCGACACTATTTTTATTTATATAGAGCAAAGCCATGATGAGGATTCTGCATATATGTGTTCCCAAAAGGCGGCGAGCTGGCAGAAACGGTAGCTCGCCGGGCGAAATGTTTAGCGGTATTTCGTCTGCTGCTACGTTTTGAGTTCGAATTCCGCCGAGGTCGACTTTGCCTTTCATCCTTTCCGGGTCGATTAAATAAGTGCCAGTTACGCACTGGGGATCGATATAATCGACTTAATCCGTTTGTCTATCCTTGTTTGTCCCCTCTGTGTGTAGCCCCTTGTGGGCATTATTCGTATAGTCGTGCTTCATTTAACCATAGAAAAAATATTTTACACGTTGCTATGCAATTGAAATCCAATAATTTCGCATGTGGGTGGTTGTGTTCTCCTGGCAAACATGTAACATAATGTCCTCTCCTTAAACTTAAAAACAAAGCTGGGAAACTAATTCTTATTTTCTTCAAATGATCTCTTCAAAAGATCTCACGAACAATCACGATTTTTTTCTTAATACATAGAAAACTAATTACAAAATGTATGTACTGCTCGGGTTTGTATAACATTTTAAATTAAATATTCGCATTCATGCTATAAGACTATTTGAATAATTTCCCTTTACCATTTTATCTTGAATTATACAATTACATAGACCAACATTAAGATAAACCTTTTTCGATGCGAAATAATTTTCCAATGTTCCGCCAGCTGAGTTGCACCACAGTAAGCTTTTCAAGAATAGTAAATCCAAGTAGGTCAATAGCTATAAAAAGCAGGCTGCCTCTTTCCCCACTACAACTGTAACATTTGGTAAACAATTCTGAATATTATGAATTTATATTCTCTTCTCTGTGACAGTGGATAACATCTGTCTTACGCTTTATTTGCTTAATGTATCACAAATATATTTCAGTAAATTATTATTTTTACGTATGACATGGGTTAAATTGTCGTCCAAGTCAATATTTTTCAAAATTACGTATTCCCTTCCTCATTCTCGGTAAATCTCAGATATTCTCATACGCCAATTCCTTCGCCTGTGGTGGTTTCAGTTTATCTCAATATTTATCAAAACATCTCTATTTGTCAATGTTTCGAAACCATTGCAATATATTATATATAACATCCTTCCATTTTTTTCTAACCGCCTGACACCTGTCTATATAAAATCGAATGTGATATTTGTGTCTATATTGTAACTATTACCGTTGCTGTCGTAGTTGTTGATGAGCACTTCTCTTCACTAACTGATCTATATACGATGTATATAAGCTCACATACTTATGATCTAATATATATTCAAATGCGTTTCAGCCATGACCAATTCAATTTTTTTTTTCATAGGATTGCATTATTTCGGATATTTTCCTATATTTGTATCATGTCTTAAAGACCGACTTTCTATATTTCACTTTTCTGCCTGTAAGTCTGACTATTGAACTTTCTATCCTCATTCTCCTTTCATGATATGACTGTTTTATGTGTGTATATCAAAAGAAAAGATAAAAGATTTTTTTCTAGCTTAGACCAAACTGATTTCCTCATGCTCAGGAAAGAGAAAGAACAAAATTCTCTTCTTCAATATGTCTCTTAGTACCAGACAGATGTATTGAGTTTTATAATTTAAAAGAAGTTAAAAACACTAAAACAAGTTGTTTTCCTATTAGTTTTGTCTGTGATCTGCTTGAGATGAGAGCGAATATTTCTAGTCAATACTAGACGAATGTAATAGTAAACAGTTCATTAACTGATCCGAAATAAGGAATTTTTCCTTGTTATTGTTTTGTTGTATTTATCATTATTGATATTTTATTATATTTGCTTTGTTTTTTTGTTATTTGGAGTTTGGCTTACATTGATCTTATAATTTTTTATTTGATTCTTTGTTACTTAGATTTTGATTTTGAAAATCACTTTAATTGAAATATTTGGAATGCTAGTGTCAATATATTGAGACACATCACCCAGGGTAAAATACAACTAAACCTATAAAATCAATAACAATTAATATTAGTGTCTGAGTTAAGGCAGCGAGCTGGCCGAATCGTTAGAACGCCGGGCAGCATGCTAACTCTTTACGGACTGTGTTCAAATAACTCCGAGTCCGATTTTGCATTTCATCCTTTCGGGGCCTCTAAAATAAGTACTAGATAATAACTGGCGTCCAATCGACACATCCCCTACCTCGTATTTTCTGGCCCTGTGCTAATATTTGAAGCCAGAATTATTTGAGATTTGCAGCGGAGTTAAAAGGTGTTCATACTATTATGATGCTTGGTAGTAATATAATGACTAGTGGGGGAAGAATAATCTCAAATCGGGTTGTTCCCCACAGATCAATGGAGAAGACGTTTAGCACCAAACATACATGCCAGGACAGCACGTGTGAAATATCTCCAAGTGAGAATGTAGCTCATTTGTCTTGTATGCATGACTTTTATATATTTATGTAATGATTGAATATTTAATAAGAAAAAAGAAAGTATTTTGGGAAATTAATATAATCGTTATTACTCTGAATGGCATGTGGGAGAATCAGACAGGGGCGTTATACGAAAGCCCTAAGTTTTGAGAGTACAGACGTTTTTCGCTGCTATCATTAAACAATCCATGTTTGATGGTGTCCAGTGACTGTAAAAAATTTGCATAGACTGAGCTTTCTTATCAAAAATATACAGCTATTGAGTGCACCTGTAATTGTAAATGTAACTTTAAATTAACAATCACTAAGTATATGAAATCTACTACCACAGGTATTAATAAAGGTATATGAATTTAATGAAACATGACTGGAAGTTGTTTCAGCAGATACCTCTAAAATCACATACTATACTGACATGATGTATATTTGACTGACTGTAATAGCTCGCAAATGCTCAGAACACAACCCAGCCACAAATGCCTATATATGTTAAACGTTGCATTTGAAATATATTGTCCGAGGAGAAAAATCAAAATCAAGAAATTACAAATGTTAGACTTTCCCAAAAAGGCTAAGATAAATGGTATTTGAGAAATTTTTTTATAGCTTTTACGTGAATTGAAACAGTCAGGTGCTTTGCTTTATAATGTCATATGTTCCAAATAGTGGCCTCTAATCGTGATAAACTAGTGAAAAGGATTTGTGATGATTTCCATCCAGCAGTATTGCTAAACTTGTTCTGTGTATAGAATTCTTCATTTCGTCAAAAGTTGTTGATCAACATTTAGGTAGACATCAGGAAATAATCATAGTATCAAGATCAGTCGATAGTGAAGGCCATCCAGCGTCACTGCGTTATGGATCGAGTGTCCTGGAAACATTTGTCTCAAAACTGCCTTTGGAAGCGATACTTCTGATTCTCTAAGATCTGTGAATTTGATTTCAAGAAAGTTATGATTCATTTCCACATGCCGATCAGACTGTACTGCAACTGTCCTCCTAAAAAAAAAGTGAGAATCTCAGACAACAAAATTTGTAGCAACGTAACTCACAGTAACTAATTCTCTGAATTCAGGTCTGTTACGCAGCCAGCGCGATGAAAGTAAGCTTCGTTACTTGAGAGTAAAACATCAAAACAACGTGAATAATAACCTTCCACTACGCCATTCCAAGAAAAATTGGTGGAGTTCCTGAAGTATTAAACAATTTTAAGGATAGTAACGGAGATCAATGTATAACATTATTCTAACAGTTCAATCACCAATTACAAAAGAGTATCACCAGGATGAATAATTAGATGTTTAGGCAAATTCTAGAGTACGAAATCTTCAAGGACTTTCAACTAGTTCTGTTTTTGACATTCAATGTTTAGTCCAGAAGGGTTTAGCCACTGAGTTGAGTGTTTGTGCAACACTATATAGCATCCTCAGCTTGAAACATTTCGTCTTAGACCATAATGAATACGAAAGATTTCTACGTCGAAATTGTAGATTCAGCATTTTTGATAAAAGTCTCAACAGTAAATACACAGTATGACTTGCCCAAAGAAATCGCAATAAACATTCCGCTCCGTGATTAAAATCTGCCACAGCATTACCCATGTTAAATATGAGAGATTTATAGGAAGAGAACCAATTCTAGTTAGTGTAAGTGTGAAGTATTAAAAACCAAAAGCATTGAACATACAGATTCATTGTAATTTGCATATATTGAAAAACAGCCACAAAAAGAAACGCTCTCATACAAGTATGCATGTTTGCTCATACATACCCACACCCACACGCGCGCTCGCTCGCATGCACGTACATACTTGCTTATGTATAAATATATATGCATGTGTGTGTATTTGTGTAAGGCATATCCATGTAAGTATAAATCTATCCATCTATATATCTGTGTCTTTCAATGAATCTGTCTCATTCTGTTTTTCTGTCTCTGTTTCCGTCTTTCACGCTACACACACTTATATACATGTGTGTATATATATATATATATATATATATATATATATATATATATATATATATATATATATATATATATATATATATATATATATATATATATGTGTGTGTGTGTGTGTGTGTGTGTGTATGTGCGTGTGGGTGTGTATGTGTGTGTATGTGTGTGTGTGTGTGTCTGTATATATGTTCGTATGCGTGCGTGTGCGCGTGAGTGTGTGTGTGTGTGTATATACACACACACACGCACACACACACGCACATACATATCTATGCTTGCGTGCGTGAGAGTGAGTGTGTGTGTAAATGTAGAGTGAGGGAGAGAGAGATAGAGTGAGAACGATATGTGTGTATATATATATATATCGCATACATGTAAGCATATATAGTTGTACTATAAATAATGTGTTTGTAATGTGATTGTATGTATGTGCTATTTTCTATCTGTGTGTAATAAATCTCGAGTTTACAGCTTAGTTCTGCTGTTTCAACGACTTCTATGTCCCGGTTTCTACCTAAGTGTTACGGACTAAGTGAAGGAAAATAAACGCTAATATGTTATCAAGGTTGCTTTCCTTCCACTTTCTCCTTTACTGATGTACTAAAACAGTAGTGTTTTTACTTCTGCTCGGAATGCGATGAGGTCCCAGTCGCTTATCAAATCATGCGCTATTCCTTCGGTTGCATCAGGCACTCATGTGCAATGATGCGTGCACACAAAGGAAATTGGATTCCAGTTCTGTGAATACACGATTAGTGAGAGCAAAGTCACTGGCCATTTGAGCTGTAAATATCCCGTCCTCGCTCTCGCATTGTACTGCTTTATACAGCTCTCTGCCATTTCTTTTAATATATGACGAATTCAAGCAAGATCTATCTACATTTCTCAATCAACTCTCTCTTCCACAATGTCTCTCCTCTCACTCGTTCTTTCTCTGTCTTTCTCCCCCTTTCTCCCCCCCTCTCTCTCAATCATTCTCTCTTTCCCTTCATCGCTGTTATTCTCTCTGTCTGTCTTTCTCTCTCTGCTTCCCTCAACCTCTCTGTATCTTACACTTTCTAAATGTGTCTACCTTTGTTTCTCTCTCTATCTACATTTATCTATGACGCTAAGTTCCTCTCACTGTGTCTCTCTCTCTCTCTGCCTCTCTGTATCTCTCTCTCTCTCCTAGTAATCTAGCTCTCGGACATTTATACGAAAAGAATGAGAAAAACTAAAAGTACCAGAGCAATAACAAAAAAGAGACACGCGTTATTATGTCATGAATTAAATATAAATCTTGGTCCCTCACATCGGTAGAAGAATGACAAATGAACGTTATTTTAGGAATTTCTTCATATTTTCATAACTTCAGGATATTTTCTTTTCATCAAGGCTACCAATATCACTTCACAAATACTATCTTCCTTTCCACTTAAAACACGTCATCCATTGAGATTTCGTGTTGCCTTTACTACTACTACTACTACTACTACTACTACTACTACTACTACTACTAATAATAATAATAATAATAATAATAATAATAATAATAATAATAATAATAATAATAATAATAATAATAATAATAATAATGAAATATTTGATATCACTGTTCAGTAGTGATATAATTGCTCTGTTGGGTTTCAGCCCGGTAGTACTTTGCTAAGACAAACGCACGTCAACGGCGTCGCCATTAACTCGTGTCTTAGTATGGAATCTATAACGGGAGAGAGTGAGCTTCTTAATCTTGATGGGTGCCAAGGTTGCTAGCGCTTGAAGTGGATGCTCTGGCCGAGGACTGTATAGTAGAGCCCGGGGCTTTTATCGCAGGCTAGGGTTGGTGGGGGGTTGACGGGGGTTGGTTGGGGTTGAGCAATCCCCCCTCGTTGCGTCTTCGGAGTCTGATTTCTGCCGCCTCACGCCTGTTATTTTCCACCCTATTTTATCCTTCAACGATGATATGACGCCAATTTGAGCTATCCTTGGCGATTGTCTATCAGGTGTTTGGGTCAAGGAAACAGAGGAGGAGGGTGACCTCCTGATACGAGCATCAGACACGTAATCATTCGGTAGTGAGTTCAATTCCCGAAC
>NC_142932.1:38894590-38917090 GCF_046866305.1 Octopus bimaculoides
ATATATATATATATATATATATATATATATATATATATATATATATATATACATATATACATATGGTATAAATGTATATATATATATATATATATATATATATATATATACAGAGAGAGAGGGATAAACAGAGCCGGGTATGTGTGTATTATAGATGTTAAAATGAAGAAACTAAGAATGCCAAAAATCTCTAATTGAATTCATATATATACCAATGTTCACCTTATATGTACGTGTGTACATCTATATATATATAAACGCGTATATCCATGCACATCATATGCACAAATATATGTGTATGCGTGTGTATGCTATTTTTCTTAAATGTATTCGTACATCAATTAGACCATAAACACTCACCTATTGGAACGTGCACACACGCTCAATCAGTTGCCATACACACATAGATATAACTTTATGTATACAAATATAATTCAGAGGAAAATCAGCATCATTTGATTTCACTCTAACAAACGAATATTTAGAAAAGTATTTAAAAACTCTGTTTAATTGCTCCGAGTCAACTTGGCACTATTCTCCCTTTATACAATAATCAAACAGAAGAAGACGAAGAAGGAGAATATATAGTTTCAAATGTGTAGGAACTCTTCAAATGTTTCTATTCAGTATTCTTATTTGAATTATGCTTATTACTAACTGAAAAACAAGTCTGGTTCTACGTTGGTTACGACGAAGAATGTTCCTGTCGATACGATCCACGGAACAACCAGCTCGCGAAATTAATATATTAAGATCTGAGCAGTCCTCTGACGTGTTTTATCCATAATGTAGCTCTTAGGGCGATTCAGCGGGAGAGAATGTGACAAGGATGACCTTTGAATTACAGGTACTAATAATTTTTGCCAGTTGAGTAAACTGGAGCAAGGTGAAATAAAATGCGTTACTCAAAGAAACAACGCACTACCGTGTATAGAACTTGCAGCCTTACGATCAAGAGCCGAATATCCGAACCACGTGACATATCATTTTGAATTTTATGCATTATACTTCGAGTTCTCGATATTTTGTGTTTTGAAGTTGTGCAGCAAAATATTCATTTCAATTTTTATATCGCTCTAGCCTTAAATCTATTGACGTTCAAATCAAATACGCTACTCTATGCTTTATTAAAATCGAACTGGTGAATTTAGCAGTAGTAATCGATACACAGAGTATGTGAACGCAATTGAAACTGACTTCTTGTAATAAGAAATATCGCAATCAATGACAATAGAGTTTATCTTTTCTAATGCAGTTTACCTAATCGTTTATCTTTCATGTTCTAACTTTTACCTGTTTCAGTCATTATACTACGGGCTTGCTGGGGCACACTGTTCGGGAATGTTTGCCGAAGTAATCGATCCCAGTAACAACAGATTTCTTTGTATGTTTTGTGAGAAGTTATGAAGATATCATTATATTACTGGCAGGTTCTCATGTTTTGTTGATGTTTTCCAAGTAGGTATTTTGTTTATATTTAAGCAACGTCACTCACGCTATTCTATATTATAACACACATATACACGAGCATACAAGTGCACGCACAGGTTACACACATAATTATTGTCCCTGATCTTTGAGGAAGCAGTTTTATCTCCACAAAACTTATACCAGTCATCTACCGAAAGAAGAATATGACATCAAAGGAGTAAGTTGTCCATCAGAAGTTGTTGTTTGCAAAGGATCAAATTCTATTTTACGTATGGATTTATCTGATATTTATATAAAATGAATTCAACAACAAAACTATCATTAGTAGTATTGTTATCCATTAATATTTTTATTGTTGTTGTTGTTTATGTTGATGTTGATGATGATCATGATTATGTTGCTGCTGTTATTGTTGTTATTATTCATTGTATTACTATTAGGTGATATATCTTTTATATATTTTCAATATTATTATTACAAAAACCCATTTAATTATAACGAAGTCAGTGAGCTGGTGGAGTCGCCATGACGCGAGTCATTGTTTAGCGTCATTTTCCAACTCTTTATGTTGCGAGTTGAAAATTCTACTGACAGCAAAATTTCCTTTTATCTTTTCGAGATCAACAAAAAAAGCATCAGTCGTGTACCAGGGTCGATACAATCAAATTACTCACTTCTCGAAATGTTCAGCCTTGTGTTTCTAGTAGGAATTATTATTATTTTTTTCTTGTTGCTGTCATTGTTGTTATACATGTTATTCTTTGTATCAATCTTTACACGGTATTATTATTATAAATATAGTTTTTCTGTATTCCTCTCCTTTTATACTCGACATCCTATCACCTGTCATTGCATATCATCTTTATTATAAGACAACACTGAGCATAGTGGAAATATTTTAATTTGTCAGTCTTTAAATGGTTTCGCCTCTAAACCAACGCTTCATTTTGAAATCTCATGATCTCATACATGTCGTATTACTCTATACACGATTCGGTGATTCGTCTTCTGATTTGTACGGAATACTCTGAACCTGTAGATCTAATTGTAACTTGTATATTAGCACAGGTGACGGCAGATTTTATGGGAAACACCAATTTAAAGCGGTTATATTATTGTAGTTTTACTATAAAACTACATAAAGCTGAATGACAAATAGAAGCAATTTAATACACACTTGTGGTAAAATTCTCTCTGAATGCTACCCTGATGTATTTCACTGAGTTATTTCAAAAATTAACACTATTATCATTTTCTTTCTGTAAAATTTATTCTCTCTGCTTTTGTTGATTTTTATTGATCTGTCTCTAATAACTAAAAACTATTCCACTATAACTGCTTCAGTTGTTACTGTTGCATGTTTTCTTTTTTTTATATCTGCATCTTTATGATTGCTTCGATACTCATGGCTGTTACTCTTGTTTAAATCGTTATTATTTTCCATTCATTCAGATTCAAGTCTTGAATTTTTCTATTCAATAATGCAAACAACTATTTTGATGTATGGAAATGTGGGTATCTCTCTGCCATAATAACTTTATACAATAAAAAAAGCAACAAATCCAATGTGAATCTGCTCTATTAATTTAGCCTTCCCGGTTTATTTTCAGCTTTCTTTTTTTCCCTCCTACCCCAACCCCCTTCAGATTCTTTCAATCTTAATTGCACAGGAAATTGAAATTCTGTTGAATGAAAGATATTTGACAAATAATAATACAAGGCGAGTGACTATATTAAACTGCGCCTTCGAGGAATTTCTCATATTTTTTATTATTGTAAAAACGCATTTTAAGCGTCTTGAGAGAATATAAAAAGAAAATTAGCGTGTTTAAAGATAATATTTTTAGATTCTCATGCGAATGGTTGTAGATAATTGTATCTGTATGGAAAATATGCATAGGAAATTGTAAAGCATTTGTTTGAGTGTATACAGCAAATGGATCATAGTGGTCTTGTAAATTTGATGAAGAATTCTCTTCTTTTGAAGTATTTTCCCCATTAATGTTCCTCCTCATCGTTATTGATATTCTTGTGTAAAGGTATTTTTTTATATACGATTTTTCTTCCTATATTCTATCCTATCACGACACATCATCGCTCCCTCATTTTCATATATTACATCTCTCATTTTCCAGCATAGCGTTTATCTTATCCAAACACTCTTCGCTAATTTGTTTCACTATTCTCTCCTTGGCCCTCTCCCTCTTTTCTATTTCTCGATATTTCTTTGCATTTCTATCAATCTATCACATTTTTCTGTGTAAACATGCGTGTGTGTCTGTCCATAAATTAATACAGACTAATCTCACCGTCCGCAGTCTCGAAATAACTTAATATGTCATCTTAAGTAGCACTAAAGAAGGTGCATTACCTACGGTATACCACTATCTCTGCGACATATCCGTAATTTCTCTCTTTTTTTTTTCTCCCAAGCTTTGTATACATATCCGAGAGAAGTTGCCTTTGCGAAGACCAATTCTTCCCACTACATTCGTTTTGGGTTATAGAAAGTAATCTGCAAATATTAATCATATAAAACTCTACCACCTGTGTACGGATGAGCTTTATTGTTAGTAAAACAATTATCCCGCGAAGAGCGCTGATAAGAACAATTATTATTTGTCAAACTGTGATTTGAAGAGATATATTTTACAAAGGAATGGGTAAGTACTGTAATTATATTCCAATCATATGAAGTGTGCCAACTTCTTAAATGACAAGAGACAAATAACGAAGTGCGCCAACCGCCGCAATAAAAATACAATCAATATGTGCAGTTGTGTCCTCTCTATCGTTGTTTATACGACCGGAACCCGGCAAAATGTTTCTAGAAACTACAGATTTAATACATTTTCTCGTATTTCTTTGAAAAAAATTCCAATATTACAAGTAGTGTGCATCGATCGTCACGAGGCTTTTCAAAATTCAGGAGTTTGCCTTTTGTTCAGAGCATCACTTGAATATTGATAAGCAACATCATATTCAAAACATGTTAATGTTAAATCTGCTCCTGTGAGGGTTACAAAACATATATATCATCGGTGGTTAAAAGTACTATATCACTGGAGACAGCCTTTGTCAGACAAGAGAGTATGGCGCATATGAATTCCAAATGGTTTTAAGTGGCGAGGTACATCACAGAGGAACATCTAGTTATGCATATACCGTATTAAACAGCACTATGGGTAAATTATGCCAGCTATTAAAATAATACTTGTAACTACTGTTTACTTTTTTTATTTCGCCCACGCCTCTTATTTAAATGAGACATGATTATTGCTATTTTTGAACAAAAAATCAAAGACAACCGAACCATCTGCACAAACTTTTACCGAAAAATGACATTCAGAGAACTATTCGTGTATTATTATTCATCTTTGCTCAACAGAGCTATGACGGCCTGTATTAGGCATGAGGTTCCATAGTTAAACAGTGACAAGGCAAGAATCAGAAGAAAAACACCATAAAATTCAAAAAGGCCCTGATGGGTATTGGATATATATAGTCATTTTCGCTTAACTCCAGGACATTACCAAACCACCTAACAAAATCCACGCATCCCAACATAGTTTGTCGTTGTTGAAACTACCAGTTCTTAATTAAAAAAATACAGCTGCAATCCACAGTGCGTTGTGAAGTAAGAGTCTTTTTAAGTGTAGGTCTGTCATACTCGGTACCTTCACCGAGGAGAGTCGTAATTCAAAGCAAGCCGCGACACACTGTCCAAGTGACGGATCGGAGATGAAAACAAGTCTCTGCGTTGCTTTGTAGTGTGTAAGTTCAAGTTTAGCAAATACAACGAAATCTGTATCGGAAATACTATCAATTTTAAAGCAAACCTCTATGCAATAATTTCATTCGTCAAAAAATGTCACAGACCGCCATTGAAGCTACACGAAAAAATATCAGGAACTTGAGAATAAAGATGCACTTTTATTTAAGAAATACACACCAGTTCTTAATGATAGCTGTCAGAGGTACGCGGCAGATTGGTTTCTACAGCGACGCATATCAACCCTACATCTACTCACCTTACAAGAGAGAGAGCTGTCAGCTATAGCAACTTTTCTCCATTGATTTCCTGAGGTAGGCGTCACAATCCTGAAATACTGAAATCTCACGTAAAACTATATACCTAATTTAATTTTTACAACTTTCATTGTTTGAGTAATAATATATGTGTGCGTATGTACATCTTTTCTTACTCGTGTGTGTGTGTGTGTGTGTGTGTGTGTGTGTGCATGTGTGTTTGTGTGTATATGTATATAGATATGACAATATTTATGTTAAATATTAGCAAATTAAATACAATCAAAGAAATTTCAGTAAGTGCATTCCAGATGTAAAAGTAAAACATTCCATCTCATGATCCTGGCTTACATATCGCCATTGGTAGAAAATATACCATGTTCATGTTCTATTGCTTAATTGTTTGAGGTCTTCAAATTAAACACTTTTCGATAAGCATTCGGACGCATCTCTTATGTTATCCTTCAACTACTACTTTTAAGAAAACGTAGTTTTCATTTCACAGAAAAAAATTCTCAAATGTATATCTTAGTATTCGAATTTCATAGATGGTCTACGAAAGACCTGGTACCAGTCCTGTATATGCCACATACCTGCATTGCTGTTTTCGTCACTTTCCTATTTACAGAAAATTAATACAAAGCAAACATAAACATTTTACAATTTTACAATTTTCACGTCTTCCTCCCTCCTCAGGTATTTACTTGCTTGTGAGACGCAACTAAATTCATAAAGTATAAAAAAATTATTTTGATAAAAAATATAATTATCAAAGGACATTCAGATTCAAAATAATATTTTGGAGTTCTGGAAGGAATATTAATTCTCATTTTCACTTAAAAGGAAAAAAAAGAGATGCGTTATATTTCGAGAAACACATCGTTTTTCTTCCATTCTTGTAAGTAGTAGCAACGGTTTCTAGAATATTTCAATGGAGCTTCAATAGGTTTTGGTTATATATTCTTTTATATTGTCCTATATTGAATGTGTGAGAGAATGGCAGAGTATTTTTAAAAATTCAATTACAGCCATTTCAACAGAAATCAACTGAAAGAATTAATTGTACAACATGATTCCAAGAATTATCTCTGACGTTTGGAGGTTTTCTATTCCGTTGAATAGAAATGTCATTGTTTGATGCTTACAAAACATTATACGGGTTTCCCTGTGAATATCGGTTGTACTAACATCAGAATTGTAAGAGAGTAATCAAAAACGCGTGTTTATTGTACAACGTTCGTTTTCATTTAAAGATAAATTAAACTCCAGGGGCGTTAAAGGATTAGTAAAGGTCACAGTATACGACAGTTATCAATAAATCTGATATAATAAATCTACACAGGAGCTTATGTAGTTTTCCATTTCATCGAACGAATGAAGATGGATCTTAGTGAAACACTCTTATTAACAACTCAGAAAAGCAATTCACTGCTTTCATTGTCTTCTTTATGGAGTGATACCTAACATGGAAAGAATAAACTTGATCGTTCGAATTTTATTTAGAATCTTTTCATTATTTCATCAACATTGGGTGGAGCACTTCCCCCACAAAAGAGGTATTTAAGAAATAGAAGCCGAAACACATTCAGGTATACCTTCAAGTCAAGGCATAAGGAAAACAGTGTCTAAAATTAATCTGAACAGTAAGATATTAGAAATATACTAAGCTGAATGTATCCGAATTTAATTCGTGTACAGATATGTTCAGTTTTCCTCATATTCTGTGTGAAATGGCATATTAAGATTCTATATGGGAAATGTTTTAAAGTAATCAACACAGTTAAATGGTAAGCAATACTATATATTTCCATCTATATTTGATGCTTAGTTTTCCAAAAAAATAGCAAATAATGAAAACATCATCGAAATTCATTTTATCATTTTAACATAACCCTTTACAAAATTCCAAATAAGGAAAATACGCAAATAAGAAAGAAAAATGTAAGAAAACGTGTATTATGCACATTCCTGATGCTAGAGAAATTCCATACAGAACTATGCAATTAAGCGGAAGGATCTAAAATAACCGACACTTTGAAGGAGATATATTTTCAGTTCTATATTTAAGAGATGAGGAATTATTTACATTATTTACATTATTTACAATTGACGGATATTTGTCCTCATCTTGTTTGTTGTTAATACGACGTTTCGGCTGTTATACTCCCCAGCATTCATCAGGTGTCTTGGGGAAATTTCGAACCTGGGTTCTAATTCCTAAGGTATTTTCCATGTTGTTGTTGTTGTTAGTAGTAGTAGTAGTAGTAGTAGTAGTAGTAGTAGTAGTAGTAGTAGTAGTAGTAGTAGTAGTTAGATCACAAGCTGGAGTCGAACTCGGAATCTTGGGGTGAGTAGCCCGCACTCTTAACTATCGAAAAATACCTTCGGAGTGAGAACACAGGTTCAACATTTCTCCAGGGCACTAGATGAAGGATGGAGGGTGTATCAGCCGAAACGTTGTGTTAACAGCAAACACGTTGAGGACAAATATCCGTCAAATGTAAATAATGTAAAGAGACATACTTTCTTTCAAATAATTTCTGCCTACCATTCTCAGACGAATTCAGCTCCTGCAATGTTTACACTACAGTTGCCCACAGAGATTAAGTTATATATTTATATATATAGCAGAGGCGACTACAGATCGTCAGCGTCACTCGGGCTCATGTGTATTTGAAAACTGATTTAATTTCTGACTTCAAGTATGTAATTTCAGCCAACAACTCGGACTCCTGTTATTTAGCCTGGTGGCAGTTCATTTGTCTTCATTCAGCATTTGGTGGTCGTCTTAGAGGTGCCCTCTGTCAGAACCTATCACACGTAGCAAACATTCTCTCGACGTCATTCACGCGCGCCTGACACAGTCTCAAAAGTTAAAATCAGCTCGAGTTGCTAAAATCATAAAAGTTTTAAGTAATCCGAATTCAACGTTCACTTGAAACAATAAATTTCTAAATTTCTATAGAGATTAGGATTTAAATTCCAGTCTATGAACATTTCCCTTCTACAATATTCTGAGGTGTAGGCATTATAAACTCTGCCTTTTGGCGAGTAACCGCAGATTGTTTTTAGTCAAACTTTGTAGAAGATATCTAGTTAGTTACTATGTCATCTTTAGAGTATCCTCGATTCTGAGCCATACAAGAGACTACTAAGAATAGCAACTTTATATACCTGCACTTTGGAGTCAAGTTTGATGTCCTTTTCATTTCAAAGGCGATGACGGTGTTTGCTAAATGTGTTGGTTGTTTTTTTAAGATGGTTGACGATTTCATCCTCAAGGGATGCGTGCGAATGCAATTTACTGTCAAGATATATAAAATATCTTCATATGATATAGATTTCTCCCATCAACCTATACACGAGAGACGGTAAAATTGTGAGCTGGTGGCCCTGCTTGATACCTCGAATTTCTTTAGGTGTAACACAAGGTTGGTGGATTACTTCCGTTTCCTTTATGCTGGTGGTCAGACCAAAGGCTGTACCTGCAGCAGAAAACCACTCTAGAAGTTACTGCGCTTCCTTTAAGGATGTCGCTACTGGTGCAGGATCATCTGCAAAAAGTAGATCACAAATGATACTGGTGCATAGCACTGCTCTAAATTTGAATCGCTGATGAATGAATAATCCACTACTTGTTCGAAACTGGAATTTGCCACCACATTTTATGTCACCCAAAGTATCCCTCAGCACCACTGTAAAGAAGAGTAGGAACAAATGAGAGGCCATAGGAAAATCCTGCTTTGTGACGTTTGTAACGTCGAAAGATGCCGAAGATTCCACACCCGACACTACAGTATATATATATATATATACATATATATATATATATATATATATATATATATATATATATATATATATATATATATATATATATATATATATATATATATATATATATATATATATATATATATATATATATTTATATATATTATTTTGCTTAAAAGAGTTCCAACACTGTCTGTTTTTTATGTTTTATTTATATTCCTGCAGAACTAATGTGGGGTATAGAATATGGAATATACAATATATAATATAATATACAATATATAATATAAAATAAAATAAAAATGGATGGCACCATGAAATAAAGTATTGAATGTAGATGAAATATTGAGTGTTCAATATAAAGGATCAAATATATAAATATATAAATATAAATATATATATATAAAGGCGTGATTTGTTCTCTTCTCTGGAGATATCTTTGATCCATAGTTCGCGCATTTTTTCTTCTACATTGTCAGTTGCTAGTTTTGATATTTCTTCTTCAATAAGACTGTCGATTGCTTCATATTTGGTTTTATAACGGGATTGTTTAGACAGGGTGATAGAAATGTCGGTCCTGAATTTTGTTAATGCGAGATCCCATCGGAGTTTTGTTTCTTCCTCTGGTTCTCCTCTAATTTCTTTATATATATATTTCTTTATATATATATATATATATATATATATATATATATATATATATATATATATATATGCAGGGCAGGGAATCGTCAATTAGTAATAAAATTAATAATTAACAATTTTGCCGGGTAGCTCAGTATGAAAAAACCTTTTCGGTAAAAAACATTTATAATCATAAATATATAGGGATTGACAGTAACCTGCTTCTCCAACATACTGAGAATTCAGAAATAGCAGTCAAAGAACTACTGATTTCATAACTACAAATTTTTACTCCAGATTGATAGCGATATTTTTGATACACACAGAACAAAGGCAGGTGTTTTTTTTTACTCTTCTCTACTGTTTTTTGTTCTGTGTGTATCAAAAATATCGCTATCAATCTGGAGTAATAATTTGTAGTTTTGAAATCAGTAGTTCTTTGACTGCTATTTCTGAATTCTCAGTATGTTGGAGAAGCAGGTTACTGTCAATCCCTATATATTTATGATTATATATATATATATATATATATAAATATATATATATATATATATATATATATATATATATATATATATATATATATATATATGCATATGATCTCATCGCAGGAGATTTCGATTAGATCAAGCGATAGTAAAATAAAAATTAGAACTTGTAGGTATGTGTTAAAATGTATTCTAAAGTCTACAACACACTCACACACACATATGTATAAATGTTTTATACTTTAGAAAACATTTTATCACTTACGTAGTTGTAATTTTCATTACACTATCCCCTGCGATGTGAGCACATCTTTTTTGAAAATTATTCATCTCCTTTACGTCTTCGTTGATTTCTTTCTCCGCCTGTTTTACATCCTCCTGCACAATCCACTTTAATACTATAATTTGTTGCTGAGGAAGGACTGGTCTCTGAAATGTTTCATACTTACGTCCCTCATATTTTCAGGCGTTAAACTGATAGAATATTTCAAAAAAAGTTGTTATTGTCATAATATATATGTGTGTATATATGTATGTATGTATGTATGTATATATGTATGTATGTATGTATGTATGTATGCATGTATGTATATGTGTGACTATGTATATGTATACATATTTGTAAATATGTATACATATATGTATGTGTCTATAAATAAAGAGAGAAAGGAAGAGATAGACATGTTTCTGAAATACGTACATATCTATGAAAGTTTATTTATAATACTTAATGTTCTACAATTTTGTGCATCATTGATATTAAGTGTAGAATTTAGGCCAAGTATATGTACATTCAGGGGAAGAGTGCCAATAGTTTTATGTGTCAATGTCTGAAATTTCACAGAATTTGTTCTGACATTTATACGTGAAGATTAATAGTATAATCGATATAAGGATTCATAGCACCGAATATATAATTGCATTTGAGCAAAATTTCGTTATCATTTAAAGAATGAAGTTAGGTATATAGTTGTATTTAATATAGATACGCTTATAACTTATTTATGTCTATTCATTTTTGCTATGATTTGCAATGTAGTATTTAAAAAAGCAATAGTCTTTTACTTCAATGATGATAAATATGTTGCGATACGAGTGAGGTTTATGTTTCCTTGTCTTACAAAAGATAAGATATGTATATATCCACGTGTGAGAATGTGCTAGTGTATGTCTGTGTATGTATGTGTCTGGATAGAGATAGATAGATAGAGAGAGAGAGAGAGAGAGATAGAGAGAGAGAGAACAAAACAGAGAGTAATTACTAGAAAAACTGCTATTCGTTCAGCAAAACAGTACGTTAAGTATAAACATTCATATTACAAAATGAAACTTATTCTCTATAGCTGTTTCAAAGTGTCTGTGACCTGCTGACGCCCAATTGTATATTTTGCACACAAGCAAGTGTATATATGTGTATGTACGTGTGTATGCGTGTGTATGTATGTGTGTGTCCGCGTGAGTATGTGTGTATCTGTGCGTATGTGCGTGTGTGTGTGTGTGTGTGTGTGTGTGTGCAAGTATGTTTATACAGTGTTTAAGAATATCGTTGTTTTAACTCAGAACTGTATTAACTCAAAAACGTTAGACTTGTGTGTGATATGAGGATACTTTATGAAAGCATATAAAGTTTGGACGGTTCAGGTGTTGAAGACACTACAAATTTATTCATTGTTCATTATAAGATATTTAATGCATTCACTACAGATATGAGATATTTTCAAAATATTATTAATCGCACGAAGGGAATCAAATAAAGAAATCACCGGGAAAACTCATTGTCTGGTCACTTACCGCATATTTGCAATTCAAAAATGACTTAATTATATTTAAACTAATTCTTCATATTTCGTTATGGCTATGAAGGTTGTTGGGTCTCGCAGATGGAATATAGTTTGTGATTTATAGATTCGGAATTGCATTTGCTTAAAGTATTCAGTACAAAAAATAATGTTTGATGCCATAGTATTCAGCATCGTGTTTTTTTCTCTCATTAGCTTTATTACTGTCACCCAATAGGTAACGAAAATGCAGGTTGCATATTGTCAGGCAATAGCTAATATATGTGACAATATACTTGAACATCAAATACATTTCCAATATTATTGCACACAATTATTTACGGGATTATTTATCCACCAACAAATGTAGTTTTACTGCAAAACATTCTGAACAATAAAAACATTTTAACTTGTATTAGATATTGTGTTCTGCCCAACCGCTGGATGAAGAAGAGAATACCATATCTACGTGTGAATTGGGAGTAAATAAAAAAAATATCAAGTTGAACGTTCTTTTTCTTTCCATCTCATATTCTCTCTCTCTCTCACTCAGGCTGTTTCTCTCTTTCTCTCTCCCTCTCGCACACGCTGAGTGTTTCTCTTGGGAAAGAAAAGAAAAAAGAAAAAAAAGGAAAAACGCCAGTTTCAGAAACAGGTTTTTATGAGAAAGCCAGAATTGGGATCGGGAAAGATGCAGGGAAACAAAACATATTAGTGAAGTAGGAATGGCCAAAAAATTGCAGATGAAGAAGTCTGATAAATGCATTTCCTCACATTATGAGTAATGCATTCCTGTAAGGAAAATTCATACAATATATTGTTAATTATGTATGTGTTGATGTGTTCATGTGTGTATGTGTGTGAGCGCGTGATATATAAATATGTATGTATATATATATATATATATATATATATATATATATATATATATATATATATATATATATATATATATATATATATATATATATATTTTTATATATATATATATATGTTATATGAACATTTTTCTATACATATATACAGAGACGATATATGGATATATACATGTAAGTGTGTGTGTGTCAGCGTGTAAGATATGATACATATATATATACATATATATATAACAGATATATATATATAATATGACCATGTTTATAAACATATATATACAGACGATATATGAATATATACATGTGTATAAGTGTGTACGTATGTGTGTGTGTGTGTGCATGCATGTATGTATGTGAAAAAGTCAGTCCGGTATTTTTTATGTTAGATTACTTTTTCGCTAAATTATCATTTTCATCAGACTCTATTTGTTTATCTTGTTCTCTTTATTATTATTATTTTTCTTTTCATAAGACCTGAACGATATTTCTGGACTGACCAGAAAGGCACTCATACATAATAAATGATGTTATATTTACTATAGCGCTCCTCCAATTGCAACTCAAATAATCGTTGCTATATATCTATGGCTTTCACTGATCACAGTGTCAAAGAAATAATAATAGCATTACAACCGTCATAATATATTCTTGCATCTACATACTCTTCAACTTATCTTCATGCCATCGACTTCAAAGAGAACAACTTTAAATAAAAAAAATATATAATAACGTGTCAATTTAAGCCTAGATACATTTGGTTCAGCGAGACTTGATTGGATGCCAACACAATTGTGAATTTATGGGAAGTTATGTGACATACCTGAATAAGTTAAAGAAACTTTGTTCCATCCAGAGTAATAAGCATTCTCTTATCAAGTGTTGGATGTGTTCAAAGCTAGGAAGTATGCATAAAGCTGTTACTGGCTACCATAAACTAAGTTGAATAGTTATAACATCCAAGGCAAACATGAGTTATTATCATTCTAATCCTTACATTCTAGAAATAACCATTAGCTAGAATATATTGTGCACACCTTACATGAAACAATGATTATGTACAGCATGGCAATGTGCAAGGTAATTATATTGCCAAGGGATATCTTTGATATTGCAATTTTCTGTAATCTCTTGTGCTTAAGTTTTGGAAAGCTTTGACAAAACCCTTGTGTTTCATTTCAGCAGTACTGATATATGGTTAGATGTTAATAAGATATTCATAATACGATGAATTCCTCGTTTATTTTGTTCCAGAAATTGCTCAGGGAAAAAGATAAACAAACATTTTCTTTAATCTTTTGACTTGATTATTTCAATATATTCCTGTATTATTTCTTTCAAATATACTTCCGAATATTTTTAGCAAACTAGCATTAGAGATTACTTTATCTTCAATTATTAGGAATACAGGATCAGTTCAAATTTAACAATTCCACTATAATATTATTGCAAACATGTACAACAGTTTGTATTGCAGAATATTGAAAAAGTATTAAGAGATACATCAGTAACTTTCAAGAACAAAAAATACATCCTTACATTCGCAATTTTGACATAAATATTTCAAACATGGATATGTTCGCTATGAAACGGGCACTTCTTGGTACCAATAATGAAATCATATAAATCTTTCATAAAAGTGTTCAGTTTGTTTCATTAATGCATGTGAAACACATTTCTATTCATTTATCTCACCGGAAAACAAATCAGACTTACAAAGCACAAGTCACTATTCAGAAGAATGAAAGAGTTTTCCAAGCAATACCCCACCAACGTTTATAGGAGTAACTTTTAACATATAAACAACAAATGAAAGTAGAACAGTGGGATATACATATAATTGATAAAATCGCTTGAGCAAAAGAATTTATTAAAAAGAAGTACCTGGATCTGGAATTCAGTAGAGCAAATGAAGTCTAGCATTTAAACAGATGTTTTGCCAACGCAAATGCTGAATTGTGTAGATCCATTTCAGCATAGCTGAAAAATCGAACATTCTTTTCAGATCTAACTTCTCCACCGCACTATTTCATTCTAAAACTGAACTCTCAGCAAATGCAAGCATATTGAAACATTTCTCTTAGCAAATTAGAGAAGAACACTCTCTCCAGACTGAGCGGTTGTCTCACATAATTTGAACGCATCCCTGCTTAGCTATGCTGCAACAACTAGATTAAATATTGCTTCCATCGTCCTGTTTTCGAAATGGAACAATTCAATAGACCATGTGGCCAGACATTGAGATTACTTGCAGACAAAAAGTGTGTTATAAACGCCTTCATATAGACGTGTTTTAACAGCAAGTAACTATAAGTAGTCTTTATCTTTTTACTGTGTACAGGAAAGGATACATATATGTGTATATGTCTGTGCATGCGTATGTGTGTGTACCTATACTCCCTTTGCGATGTTATATTAATTCTCTATCTCTTGGTTTTCCTCTGTATTACTTAATACAGTTTAAATTCTCTAGCTTCAGAGATTTTTCGATTTCTATGTCTTCCCATTATATATTCCTCACTACTCCCCTCTTCAAGCAATCGTTATCTACATATTTCGATGTGACGTTAAATCGATCTCTCTATAATTAAGCCTCATTTATGTTTAATCAGTTAAACCGAAACACGTAATTAAAAACAAATAATGACGGTCATAATACTTGTATTTCCTTTTCGTTTCTTTTAAATATTGCCGATGATATCATATTGTTTCGTGGAAGTTAGAACAAGAAATGTTTACTTCTTAGAGGAAAACTATGACGTATCTATTCTGATATTGTTGTATTCTAGAGTAGTTATTGGCGTATACTATTGTTAAAACATTTGTATTCCCGTTAGCATGCTGCATATCTGTTGAATAACCGACTAAAATTATGTCACATATGTGACTACATTCCACACTCATAAACACAAAATCTCAACCAGCTATTGAATATTTTCACAAAGAATTATTATGCATAGTGGGTGAGAGAGTATATTTTTGAAATTTATGTTGTCTAGACTTTTGCATGAAAACTATCAGAGATACATAGCTTATGTATATTACTATAGAATTAAATTCACTTGTATAAATCATAGGATAAGATATAACATTGTGCCAATCAATGTCATTTTCAGCTAAACTTGAAATCTTGCAGTTTCTATCACTTGCGTTAATCACTGTATAATCACCTCAGGAAATGAAGTGTTCTCTTTTAATACCGATATACCTAGAGATGCACATATATTCATACATATTTATATTGTTGCGTGTATCTGTAATCTAATGTTGCAAATCAAATCTTATAGTTGTATATCTCTCATGTTCTCATAGACAAATCGACTCACACAAATCATCTATTCTGTTGGTCTTCATACGCAATATGAATATATGTATTTACAACATAAATTCAAATTTCCCGAGGAAAACAAATCTTATAATATGTAGTAGAGACTCCACAAGGAATAAACTTATCAATTGTAATTCTTGTTAAAGTAATGGACATAATAAATTGTGAATTAAATTTATGCCTCTTCTGTTCTGCGTTCAACGAAGGCGCATATAAACTTTGACATTAATCTTTTGAATCTACAGCTCCACCGAATTGTAAGAACTAACGCCAGTATTATAAGCAAGATTAAGATAAAAGTTTAGTACACTAGGATAGGATTGGTAAGAGGCTTGCTTCCGAATCCGATGGATCTAGGTTCGCTGCCACTGTTTTTGGGGCAAGTGTCTTCTACAATAACATCGGACAGACAAAAGCCTTATGAATTCACTTGATAGACTGAAACTGAAGGATGCCTGTCCTGTATATGAATGTATGTGTGCATCCGCCCCAGCATGACCGTAGTCAAATGACTGAAAGAAAGATAAATGTAAAAGAATGGAAGGATAGAAATGCAGATTGGCTTAATCGTCAAAAACGTCGTTTCACAGTACTCAACTTCCACGTTCGCTCCTAGTGCAAGTGCCAATATTTCTGTGTCCTCAGACCGGCCAATGCTGTCACTAGCAAAAACACTTAAACTGTGAGGAAGTCTGTCAATCAGATTGTCTTCATAATTTAATGTATCTGTCCGGTTGCACTGTGTTGCGCTGATCCCGTCTCAGAATTACTTTCGAGTTGCAATTTTGGGATCCATCCGGTACCGGACAAGGATTCTGGATTATCTGTCCTGTTTTTCTTAATACCTAATTTTTGAGAGCGGTTGGGTTGATTTTTAGTTGTTTCGTTTGTGAGAGTTTATTTCAGGTATTTTCATTTTAAAAGTCATCTCTGGCTAATCGTTGACAGGACGTTGGTGTTGCCTCAGGTGTTTTGCAAGTTGTAAGTCATTTTCACAGTGTTGTTCATATTGTTCACTTCGTTTTAATTTTGTGTCAGTATTTTTTAAACACTTTGTTGACTGTTTTGCGCTGCCTTTCAGCAGTTTGTTTGTGCTGTCACTGCTGTTATGAGGAGAGTGAGCCCAATAGGAAAATCTATTAAAAAAATGTTCCATTCACACGCTAGCGTTTCTGAGTTATCTTCTTCCGAAGGCGAATTATTGGAAGTCATTGGAAAAATGGACGAGAAAATAAAGGAAGGCAGAAAGTTCGCATACGTGGTAAGACGCCGATAAGACGATGTAGACATGGAAAAAATTGCAAAGTATAATAAAATGATGAGTAAGGAGAGTTATAATGTGGAATTGCAACGCTCCTTCAAGAAACAATGACGTAAGAGAAAGAACAATATCTACAAGACGTACTCGATAAAAGCAGGCACAATTGGGCAGGTCACGGTATAGATTGCAAGAGGAACAAAATTTGGAATAGCAGAAGCAAGGTTGAAAGGAATTGCTAAGAAGTATGCAGCGCGGACTATCAGGGATGAAAAATTAGTGCTTCTACTCACTTACCTGGACGTCGTGCGTCAAGAGTCAGAGTTGAAGAAATTCCACCAGAGATAGATGTGGCCTGGATAGTAGCCGTTGTCCTCTTGGATTAAGAAGACGACATAACGCTTCTCCAGGCCACAACAACGCATAGCGAAATGTGCAGAGAACAAACGCTTGAATGGACAATCCAAGCCTTAGCAGATCTGGAAAATATGATAGAGACTATCACGTTGGACGAAGTAGAAATGAGAGTGAGGGTGGATGGTGTGGGTTTAAGTCTGTATCACTTTCCTTCTTTCTCGTCTGGTTTCTTTCTGTTTTCCACTGTCAGCCATGTCTCACCTTCCTCACCTTCCTTCACTGTTGTTGATTGCAACATGAAGATGCTCCGAGGTAGGGACGAGAAACTTCATTCCATGTTTTTTCATTTTCAATTGTCATTGCATATTTTTCATACGTTGCCCTTTTTGCTTTTCTTGTTTTGTGTCCCTACAAGTGATGTATTGTCCGCTCTATGTTTACCCCTTGTGAGGAATCAACAAATTAAGGACATCGGTGTTGCCTTGACGGAGGTTTGCTCTCTCTGAGTACTCTTGTTTATAAATGAACCTACAGGAAATATTGAAATCACAGAATACACTCACATATACTTCAATCTATTACTCATTTCTTTACGTGTTGCAATAAATGACAGTAATAAACCATGTAAAACAGTTAATTATTTGCACCATTATTATAGCTTGTAAAATTATCAATTCTTTCTGTGCATCTCAATATGCATTTGTTTATATAGAATAATATTTATTTATCATTATTGATTGTTCTTTTCGTTTTTGTTTTTGTTTTTATATATAAAACTAAATTTATCGTTTGTGTCTGCAAGGCAAATGGAAATATTTGAACTTACCCTAAAGAATAGGCTATTTAAAAAGGTTTAATTACGTAATATTATATATACAAATTATACTGTTTGCAGCACCAAGCTTTGTCTTTGTTGCCTGTTGCAGAACATCACCAAACGTTAATTCGAGTCATATATACCCGGCATTAATGATTTATATTGTAGGTGATGCACATACCGTGGTCATTAATCGATAATTAAATATATAATTATAGTAATGGACGATGTCAATTGAAAATACTTCGTTTTGTAAAACACTGAATTTGACCGGATATTCATTTCAGGAGATATTTAATGTGCACTGAGGAATGCAATTACATTCTATTCATAAATGTATGAGTACTGTAGAGCGATGCAAAACATTTTATTTGTTTTATTTTATATAAAATCTGAAACACAATCAATTTATAAAGGACTATTGTATGTCTGGAATTCAAAACAAAATTTTTGACAATTTACTTCTAAGCGTTTACCTATTTCCGTTAAAGACGCCGTACGCTACAAGATTACTGTTAGTACCCTCACACGATTTTATTCAGCTTACATTCTTACTTTTTAACTGGAAGTGTACATGTCAACGTTACCAGTTCAGGATATATCAAATGCTAAAATCTATTTCTTAATTTCAAAGTTTCGCGACATTTGTCTGGTATTTTTTTTTTCTGAGTTCAAATCCTACCATGGCTGGTAGACTTACCTTATCACCCAACTTCGTAACAAACTTTTGACAGCCATGTCAAATTTAACGGATTTAACGGAGAATCCACGCTGTTACCAGTATTCGGAAGATAGTTCAGGCTTAACAGTATATTCCTCCCGCCGTGTAACCTTCCATCCAGAGGAAGAAGATAAAGTAAAAGATCTTTGATATTTTACCCTCGAAAATACATTACCCAAAAGCAGTATCCTACTTCGAAAACAAATTGAATCGCTCTGTTACAATACGAAGGATATGTACAAGATAATAACTTCACGATATTTGCTGTGTAACAGTTATTTTCCAGATTGGACATTATGAATGGGCTAATATAATCATTTTTTTCTAAAGGCACAAGGCCTGAAATTTTGGAGGAAGAGGATAGACAATTATATCTACCTCAATATTCAACTGGTACATCGATGAAGAAAGGATGAAATGCAAATTCGACCTCGACGGGATTTGAACCCAGAACGTAACGATGAACGAAATGTTGCTAGCGATTCTGCCAGCTCCCTACCTTGAATTCTTTAATATAATATTCGATCCGAAGGCGGCGAGCTGGCAGAAACGTTAGTACACTGGGTGAAATGCTTAGCAGGATTTCGTCTGTCTTTACGTTCTGAGATCAAATTCCACCGTGGTCGGCTTTGCCTTTCATCCTTTCGGAATCGATGAATTATGTATTAGCTGCGTACTGCGCTCGAGTCTAATTTACTGACACCCGCCCCAAGTTTCGAGCCTTGTACCTAGAGTAGTAAAGAATACCATAACAGGTGATTCCACCACATGAATTAAAACGTAGAGTATCCACGTATGTTGGTAAAGCTGGGATTGTTTGAAAAGCCTAACTAATACAATTTAAAAGTTTCAAAATCATGTCGTTAGTTTTACTACTGTTAAACATTTAATTCTCAAAAAAATTATAAATTGGAAATAAGTGACATCAAGACAATCACATTTTACTTAAAATAAAGTAAGCTCTATTGCTCGTGACTAAGGAAGTGTAATGGTTCATCGCTCTAAAATCTGTTGAGTGTGGAATAGATATGAATGGTTGAAGGAGACAACAGATCCAAAAATATTGTAAATCTTGGACTATCCTAAAATATTGTAAATATCAATCTTGGACGATCCTAAAATATTACAAATATCAATCTTGGACAATTCTAAAATATTGTAAATAATAGTCATGGTGATAGTCAATGCATTCCAATCAAGTGAAGAAAGTATGTGTTTATATGTCAAGCAGCTAATATCGATTAACCTCAGAACATGATATTCATAAGACAGTTTTCATCCCTCAAGGGGCAATATGAAACGCACTTTCTTCAAAGTGGCATCACTATATTTATGTAGTGAACACTATGCATATGTCAGAGCATCATTTTTCCAGTGTATATAAAAATCTCTCTGGAAATAATGCCGTTCTTACAGTAGATATTTATTAGATTTGAACAATTTGTATGTGAACCAACATCTCTGAGTCTACACATCACTGTATTGAAAACATTTCTATTAAAATAGGATGTTATTCATTGAGACAAAATTGCGAGATACTGAACTAATAAAGGCTTAATTAGGAGGCCAAATAAAGTTATAATTAGGAGGCAAATCTTACAGTGAAGTCACATCTTACAACTTAACCAGATATGCCACCTTAGAATAATAAAAGACAAATATAGATACACACACACTCACACACATATATGTCTTTGTAAATATCATAAATATTGTACATGTATAATATCTACATTCATACATATATGAATTTGTATGTATTTTAGTATATGTGTGTGCGTGTATATAATTCATCAGCTACCAAAGACATCGTGCTTAACAATGACAATAACATCCGGTTGTAAAAACATTTTTTTGAAACAAATCTCAAGTCAGCGAAGTGTAAAATAATAAACAAAAAGAAAAGGAAGAAACATCTATTCTCCACTTACTTCCATAAACATACCTTTATACTTTTAATTTGCTGTGCAATAATGATACTTAATGGACGGTATATTGTTTTGTATATTTCTAGTATTTTCTGACTTCATTCTTTTTGATATTTATTGTATTTAATGTGTTAAATATTTCTTATCCAATCGATATTATACAGCGTTGTTGTCTTACTAAAACATTTGGGTAAACATAATATATATATATATATATATATATATATATATATATATATATATATATATATATATATATATATATATATATATATACAATATTTAATTGCTTATTGCTACTAATTTCATCTCATAATTTTTTCAAGAGGTGAGATGCTTTCAAATTCTCATTGAAGTCAAAATGTGATATCATTCAGATTATATATATATATATATATATATATATATATTTGATTTCATCTGTGTGTAAGAAATTTAGTTTTTCGAACGGAAATTATTATTGGTAACATCAAAGAAAATAGAACCTAAACAAAGAATTATACAGGAAATATTTTACCAATTTTATAAGCTAAAATACATAAAAACACTTAAGTATTCACATTTTTATGCACATTGAATTCGATAGCAAGAAAAACATTTTGAACAAGACGTGGATGCCGGAAATTGAGGCAATAAGACGAATAGAGTTAAAAACATAAAGTATCCTTGGATGTTGAAACTAGAAGCGAAATGCAGGGGCTATCAGATTGTGTTTGAATACTTCCCAGAAATCCCAGTACTATTAATAAGGGTGTTCAATGGTGTTATTAATACCGAATATCAGCGATACAGGTATAGAATTTATAAATACTACCTCTAATATTAATTCCATAGCAGCTCTAAAAATATCTGTAGGATTTTAGAATATCATCATAATATAATAAACTCCAGTCAACCATAAAAATAGTATCAGGAACATAGTTACCGTAAATCGAAATTAAGGCTGAGGCGTCACCGAAACTTGTATAAAGAACAAGAAAATTCATGACATGGAAACCACAAAGCGATAAATGAATGAACAAACATATGTAATGAGTGTTTTAGACGGAGAAACGTTAAGAAATATATCGGTATTTCGTAGATCTGCATTTTCTC